>NC_071258.1:29428702-29728702 GCF_023375685.1 Ictalurus furcatus | reverse complement strand
CACCCATCACTAATGTGAAAAACTAATTGCCCCCTTAAACTTAAAACCTGGTCGTGCCAACTTTAGCAGCAATAACTGCAACCAAACGCTTCCGATAACTGGAGATCAGTCTTTCACTTATTTCTAGGACTAGGATTTACTCCTGTGCTTTGGATCATTGTCTTGCTGCATAATCCAGTCGCACTTGAGTTTCAACTTACGGACTAAAGACCGGACATTCTCCTTTAGGATCTTCTGGTAGAGAGCAGAATTCATGTTTCCCTCAGTTACTGCAAGTTGCCCAGACCCTGAAGCAGCAAAAAACCCCACACCATCACATTTCTACCACCATGCTCGATGTTCTGTTTGTGGGATTAGATTGGTTTCCTCCAGATGTAACGAGACCCCTGTCTACCAAACAGTTCCACTTTCAACTCATCAATCCACAGATTCGCAATCCACATTCTCCAAAAAGGTTTGAGGATCATTAACGAGTGTTTTGGCAAAATTCAGACGACGTTTAATATTCTTCTGGGTTAGCAGTGGCTTTCACTTCGCCACGCTTCCATGGATGCCATTTTTCCCAGCGTCATTCTGATAGTGGAGTCATGAACAGTGACCTGTATTGAGGCAAGACAGACCTAGACCTGTAGGTTTGTGACTTGCTGGATGAGTCATTGCTGTGCTCTAGGAGGAATTTTGGAAGGTCGGCCACTTCTAGGAAGGTTCACTATTGTGCTGAGTTTTTCCATTTGGAGATAATGGCTCTCACTGTGATTCTTTGGAGTCTCGGAGCCTTTGAAATAGCTTTGTAACCCTTCCCAGACTTGTATTTTAATCACCTTCTTCCTAATAATTTCTGGAATTTCTTTCAATTTTTGCATAGTGTGTTACTGGGTAAGACCTTTTAACCAACTTCATGCTGTTGAAAAACTTCTAAGTGTTGATTTGATTGAACAGGTTTTGCAGTAATCAGGCCTGATTGTGTCTAAATCAACTGAACCATATTATGAATGCAGTTTCATAGATTTGGGGAATTAGTAACTTATGGGGGCAAAAAGATTTTCACACAGGCCCAGTTGGTACTGGATAACTTTTTTTGCTTCAATAAATAGCATTATCATTTAAAAACTGTATTTTGTGTTTACTCAGGTTGCCTTTGTTTTATCTTAGATTTTGTTTTCATTTCTGAAACAATTTAGCATGAGATCTACCCAAAACAGAAGAACTCAGGAAGGAGGCAAATACTTTTTTTCACAGCACTGTATGTAGGTTAGGATACGGTATTAAGATCGGCTGTCCATCAGTGAGATGTTTCAGGATTAGTGCAGCATTGTCTCCAATCATGCCTCCAGATAGCCTCTGAACTCTGAAGCCACACACCTCCTCTGCAAGCAGGGCCATATCACAAGCTGTAAAAAGAAAGATCAATTACACTTAAGAAAAAAACGGTCAAATTAGAACAAAGCTATTAAAATATGTGAATACAAAATGAGGGTTTATATCGGTGTCACTATAATAGCCAATTTGACCAGCCTGTGGGATAACACTTTTTCAGTTTTACTGTTTCTTCCAACAGACTGCGATTCAAACAGCATGTACAGTAGGTGATATAAACCTAAACCCCAACAATTAAACATATAGCTGCAAGCAGCGATCTGCGGGGTCCAAGGACTCCTCACAAATATATTGTTTAAAAATGTCACCATGTTTTCGATCATTATTGGGATTCACTCTGATGAGTAGTTTGACACGGCATTTGTAAAGATAGGCCAAAAATCCTAGGACTACAAGGTTTCACTTATTATGCAAATGATCACAAATTTAGGTGGGCGGAGTTAAATACGGCTTATTTTCCAAGAAATATGCTTGTTTTTGTGTGCACAAACACAAATAGCACTCCCTAGTGGTTAATATAATCTACAAAACTTGAATGGTCGGTTTGCGTAGGGACCCACTGCTGTCTGATGCAATCTTACTCATTGTTACCTCAGTGGATGGTGGCTATGTTTTTAAAGAAATTACACCATCATCAAAAATCCACTTACAGATTATCACGTAGATACCAAATTTCAGCTCAATCAGCCTTACTGTTGCTGACTTTAGCTCCACCCCATATGTATGACCATGCCCCAACCTTTGTAGATGACCTCAGAATCTTGTCCTGTATTGGGATTTTAAGTTTCATGCAAATCCACGCAAACAATCATGAGTAATAATTGTTAGAATTGATTGACACATGGCGGCTATATTGTTTGCGTGTTTTTTGATAATTATTGGGTTTCACACTCTGGTGAGCAGTTGACAACAAATTTGTGAAGATGGAAAAATGCTAGGACTAACTCACAAAAGTTGGTTTTGCAATATTATGCAAATTAGCACAAAAAATAATCTAAGTGGACGGGGCTAAACGGTTCTTGAGACTTTTTTGTTTGGGAATACCCAAGGAATCAGTGAAAGTGTTGTTCGGAGGACTCATAGTTCACGAGATATGGCCCAAAAACGTAAAACCCTGTGTAATAGCACCACCATTAGGCCGATCGGGCCCATCCTGTTTGCCTGAGTTGCGGGAGGGAGTACTATCTACTAACCAATGTCTCTACGGTTTGGTATGCGTGACTCATTTCAAGGCAGAAGAAGAAGAAATATCCCAACATCCTTTGGTGCATGGACCCCTTCATTAAAAACACTTCCTAAGAGAGTATATAATTCCATGATTACCCAAAGTGTTTAAAAAGCTGGTGTGGGTTTAAAGGTTAGAATGGAAGTGTATCTGTTCCCAGAGATGTGCATCATACATACAAAACGCTACAGCAATGCTTTATCTGTTTTATCATTCATCGTACATGTGAATACTTGTCCAGAGCTTGTCCTTCAAACATGATCATTTATTTTCCATTTCTTTCTTTTTGGACTGTTATCTTGTTTTGTTTTGTTTTTTCCTGGAGCACATTTGACAGCAAAGATACACCCATGAGAATAAACTGATAGCAGTGAGAACAGTGCCTGTGTCGCTGGCACAAACCTCATAAGCATCATGGGAATGCAACTTTGCATTCAAGTACAGAAAAACACTTTTGTGTTGGGTTCTGCGTAGACACAGTGCTTCCTTTCTCACTGTACTGACCAGCTGAGTACCTGAAAACATCTCTCCCTGAGCAGTGTAGCCTTTGTTCACTGCCATTTGCATGATGTTTTCCAAGGATATGGTCATGGCAGGCTTCACCAGATGGGCTGCCATCCATAAGGCTACTAATCCACATCTGAAATCAGACCAGTAAAAAGGAACATAGTTAAACAAAACAGTTGTGGTTCGATCGTACAGACATGCAGGAAAACCCATTTTTATGCAATTGAGAAAAGTGAATAAGTTAGAATGAATACATTAGCAATGGGTGTGGCTAGGTGATAGCCAATCAAATGTTAATGTTGGGTTAATGCGCTTTTTTTGTCTTCGTAAGGAGGTATTTAGGGCTGCTACATGCTTAAAGATGTTACAACAGTCCAAGTTAGAAGTTCTGGTATCATGCACTACTTTCTCAACATTGTGCTGAGTTAGCATATTACTCATTTTAGCTGTGTTTCTCAGATGAAGTTTGTGTTTCTCAGATTAGTTGTTAATTACATGGGAATCAAATGACGCCAAAGTACGGCTACACCAAAGTAGAGGTCGAGCGATAGTGGATTTTACCGTTACCGAGAACTACTGAATAAAAACATAACACTCAAAATAAAATACTGCTGAACTTCGTTACAAAAATAAACAGTACTGACTCTACCATGAAAATATAATACACTTTTTAAAATTAAGTAAATATTTAAAAAATGACATATATTAAATTATTCATATGTTATTAAAGTAAATAAAAGATATACATCCAAAGTGAACCAAAAAGTAACACTCCAAATACAGGTGCATCTCAAAAAATGTTAATATCGTGGAAAAGTTTGTTTCTGTAATTTAATTCAAAAAGTTGAACTTTCATATATTCTAGATTCCTTACACAAAGTGAAATATTCCAAGCCTTTTTTTTAATCTTATTGATTATGGTTTACAGCTCATGGAAATAAAAAATCCAGTATCTCAAAATATTAGAATAAAGAATTTATAATACAGAAATGTCTTATTTACACACTCAATACTTGGTCAGGGTTCCTTTTGGACGAATTACTGCATCAGTGCAGCGTGGCATGGAGGCAATCAGTCTGTGGCACTGCTGAGGTGTTCTGGAAGCCCAGGTTGCTTTGATAGCGGCCTTCAGCTCGTCTGTATGGTTGTGTCTGGTGTCTCTCATAGATTCTCTATGGGGTTCAGGTCAGGCGAGTTGGCTGGCCAATCAAGCACAGTAATACCATGGTCAGCACATCAGTTACTAGTAGTTTTGGCACTGTGGACAGGTGCCAAGTCCTGCTGGAAAAGGAAATCAGCATCTCCATAAAGCTCATCAGCAGATGGAACAATGAAGTGCTCTAAAATCTCCTGGTAGACGCTGCATCGACTCTCGACTTGGGAAAACACAGTGGACCAACACCAGCAGATGACATGGCACCTCAAATCATCACTGACTGTGAAAACTTCATACAGAACTTCAAGCTACTTGGATTCTGTTCCTCTCCACTCTTTCTCCAGACTCTGGGACCTTGATTTCCAAATGAAATGCAAACTTTACTTTCATCTTCCCCATGATTGTGGTTGTGTGTACTGAACCATACTGAGAGATTAAATCCTCAGGAAACCTTTGCAGGTGTTTTGAGTTCATCAGCTGTTTAGAGCTCTTTTCAGGTCGACATTTCTGTATTATAAATTCTTTATTCCAATATTTTGAGATACTGGATTTGAGAGTTCCATGAGCTGTAAGCCATAATCATCAAGAATAAAACAGAAAAAGTCTTGAAAATTTCCACTTTATGTGTAATACATCTAGAATACATGAAAGTTCCACTGTTTGAATTGAATTACGGAAAAAATTTTCCACGATATTCTAATTTTTTTTTTAGATGCGCCTGTAACAAAAATAGAGACATCCCAAATGAATTAAAAAAAAAAAAAAAACATTGAGAGAGAGAGAGAGAGAGAAAAAAAAAAAAACAATGATCCAACAAACTTTAAATCAATGACAGCATGGTAATTTGTTATTTATGTTTAGTGCAAAACGATAGCACTCGATATGAAACATTAACATCCTACAAAACTCCAGGTACTAAGTAGTTAGTGTAGTATAAAGCATTTCCAGACAAACAGGACATCCCGTATGGCAACTTTATGTCCTGTGCTGCTATTTCCACTACCTCTCCATCTATTTATACCTCTACACTGTATTACATTTAACTGAAGAACACCTGCAGTTACTCCCTGGATGTTCCTACTAGATCGGTTAAGTACACAAGTGTATAGCCTATAGCAAGTGCATAATGTGCGATTTGAGACAGAACAGAATAAAAAGACTTACTTGGGGCCATCTTGGATCAATGAAGGCACGTACTTGTTAAATAGCACCCACTGCAGATCCTTCCTGAAACTGGATAAAGAATACTGAAGCATACTGTACATTAAGCAAGTGCACAATGAAACCACACATTCTTGATTACCTCCTACTCAGTCGGTGATGTACCTGCTATCTCTTTGTGTGATGAGCAAACACGCTTCCTCAAAGTCTCCTTGGACAGCAGTCCTTCCCTCTGCTATGGCCTGATACAGCTTCTTCTTGCTGGGCAGCGACGGAGCCAAACCCGGGGCAGGAGGAGGTGGAGGTAGTGGAGGTGGGACGGGAGAGGGTACTACAGACATGACCTTCTGCTTGTCACACTAGGGCAGAATGCAAAGAAGTAAGTAGGTGCACCTTATGAATCCATAGATACCAATTATAAGACATTTGGAGATGAATTAGAAAATTCGTGTACATCTGATACAACCATTAAGAACTTATAACAGCTTATTTATTTATTATTTTTCACTGTCAGGAAATTACAAAGGAACCCCCTTTATACAGTTTTCACTTCGACTATTACAGTGAATAACCTGTAGAATAACATGAACAACAGTTATAACAATTTATCCTAGTACTCTCTCACGTTAATAGTCAAATCTGTACTAACCTCCATTAGTAGGGTTCAATTCAATGACTAAGGATGAGGCTGAATCTTAATTCAATCCCTACATCCTACATAAACGCACTACACAGACTATAAAAGAATGAAGTCGACACTGTACATAGTGCACTAAACAGCCAGAAATACACCTATTTAGGATTCCGCCCGAGCGCGAGCACTAACCGTGCAAAATATAGACACGGATTCCTAATAAGGAAATAAAGTGTTAGTTCACCACACGCGTTCACATAACTGCCAAAAAAATCGTATTTTTCCTCTGTATGAACACATTTGATTTAAAAAAATAAACACGATAAAGTTATGGAACATTCGAATATTTCTCTTTACAATAACGCTGAAAAGTAAATAAATAAACAATGTACTACCCGAATATTATAAAATGGCCCAACGTAGCTACATGTTGGCCAATCAGATCAGAAAGGAACCGAGCGCGTGCTGCAGTACGTCCAATGAAAATAACGGATACGCGATAGAGCGCACCAATCGACGAGTCATATAGGGATCAAGGTCCAATCGTACGATTAGTTTGAGGGAAAAGGCGGGACTTCCGGGAACTGTAGGCGCGTGTTCGTGGTTTAACTTGTGGTTATAACTGGTTTTCAAGCGTTGCAGTTGATATTCTAACTCCTGTAAGTATTGCCGTTTATTTTTTAATACTGCTTATCTGTGTGTAGGTACATTATTACGTAATACGTGTTTAAAAAAGCTGTGTATTATAAGTCTGGTTTAAAATTATTGCTATACTGGGGTTACTTCCACAGTACAAGGCTGTGTAATCCGGCTGAATCCAAAATGGCTGCCTTTTCGTTATAAAACTGCACTACGGAGTGTCTGAAGTGTTGTCTTTTACACCCTACCTAGTGCACTAAGTGTTTAAAAAGGACCTCTTTGGGATTCAGCCTTCGATAATAGCAGTATGTATGGTTGTTAGGCTAGGCTAGGTTAGCTAGCTAGCTAACTAGCCAGCCAGCCAGCCAGCCAAGGAGAGGGGTTTAGATTTCCTTTGTCCAGAATTTGTCACTTTTTAAATATTTAATATTATCTGCAACACCATGTAAATTGTCTAGCTAGCTACGATCATTGTTTCTTGTTTTGCATGCTAGCAGGCTGGCTAGCATTGTATGGTTAGCAAACACAACAGATCTCCTAATCTATTGTTTCTTTTCCCAGAGCCATGTCTAGTCAGGAGCTGCGCCTAAACCACACCATTTACATCAACAATCTGAATGAGAAAATCAAAAAAGATGGTATGGTTAATGTACACACGTCACTGACTTCTGTTCAACCTCTTGGCTTAAGCAGAACACAGTGACTGTTTTTTTTTTTCTTCTTTAATTATTAAAGGTTCTTCTGATATTAAGAGAATGGACCTTCTATTTTATTGGGATCGTCTTGTACAGTGTGACGAGTGATAATCTTAAGACGGCACACGCGCTTTTTAAAACCGTCTTAAGTTGTTTGCATACTAACTTGTGTCTATCTTGTCACTTTCTTTCAGAACTGAAGAAGTCGCTTTATGCTATTTTCTCACAGTTTGGCCAGATACTGGATATCCTCGTTGCCCGGACAGTCAAAATGAGGGGTCAGGCCTTTGTAATCTTCAAAGAGGTCAACAGTGCCTCCAACGCTCTGAGATCTATGCAGGGCTTTCCTTTTTATGATAAACCCATGGTATACCCCCTGTTTTTAATCATTCTCTATATGTCTAATCATGACGGTCTAAGGATCGGGAATTGGTATCTCATGTCACTGTGTAGTTGGATTGGATCCTCCTGTGTTTTGTTTAGAATTTTTTAATGATGGGTGTAATTAAGAATGCAGAACTCTGGCACGGTAGGTGGCGTAATAATCCACACAAGCGCCAACTTCTACAACATGCCTGGTGGAAAAGTCGGCTCACCGAAGGGGAAAGGACACGGGACATGTGAATTCATGGGGTCTTGTAAGCCGATAGAAACAAGAGCATGATGCTGTGATCTATTTAGAATGTGAAAAAACAAACAGAGGTGCTGCTTGTTAGTAAGTGGTTACTGTTTACTTACTGTTGCTTGGCACCCATCTGGGGGAAAATGATCAGGTTTTGTAGAACAGTGGAAAATTGTTAGCTGTGTATGATTACCTATAGTGATCAATAGCTAGGAAAATATATGATAAGTTTATAAGAAGCAAGAAAGCTTCGGAGCGATAGCGTTGTTGTCCATCGATGTGAATGTCACGCTCGTTCCTCACGCTCCTCAGACGCTTGTCTGATTGAACTTTCAACAGCTACTTTAGGCTGTTTAAATGACGTCTGTTCAATTATATCAGTAAAGAGAAGGCACCTTTTCTTTTTTTTTTAAAGTAACTTTTTCAGCAGAATGAAAATGTAACGCATGTACTTCCATATGTTTTGAGATCACGGAAGGAGCCTTTAAAGAGTTCTGTGGCACTTCACAGGCCTGGGTGTTTACACTGAATTTTAAAAATAAACCATAGTAACCAGTTCTTGGCTATATAGCATTCTCCAGCGAGCATTCACTTCTCCTAAGCATCTGTACGCAAACAATTTCCTGCAAATATGTCCAAGCGCCGCTGTGTAACTAGTCATTTTTTTTCTCCATACAGCGCATTCAGTATGCCAAACAAGACTCGGACATTATTGCCAAGATGAAGGGCACGTATGTGGAGCGGGATCGCAAGAAGGAGAAGAAGAAGCCTAAAACTACTGAGTCAGGAGGGTCGAAGAAGGGTGCCGGTGCTGCTGGCATGGCTGGAGTTCCTGCTGCTATGCCTGTGAGTTTAACAGCAACTGAAGTTTTTTGGTTGTGTATCCATATGTAAACCAAGGGGCAGTTGGGTTTCTTGCAACAGATTATTCTGATGTTTGTCATTCTGAAAAGTGCCTCTGTGCAGCGTTGTATAGTGCACAAACAAATCTAGGTTACAAATTGTTTACTTTGGACAAAACTATTAGTCGTGTTATTTCTATATATAACTTCATATGTTTCTAAAGGGAATGCCTCCTATGAGTCAAGCTCCTCGTATGATGCCAATGCCAGGTCAGCCTCCGTACATGCCGCCTCCTGGTATGATGCCACCCCCAGGTATGGGCCCTGGCCAGATGCCACCAGGTGCCATGCCTCCAGGTCAGATGATGCCTGGGCAAATGCCAGGACAGATGCCTCAGCAGGTATGAAATTAATAATGACCTTCCTGTTTTTTTTTTTTAATGCCAACTTGGCAAATCTAAACTAGATTTAAGGTTTGTTTTAAATCCATAGGTCTCGGAGAACCCGCCTAATCACATCCTGTTCCTCACCAACCTGCCAGAGGAGACCAACGAGCTCATGCTGTCCATGCTGTTTAATCAGTAAGTCATCTCCACCTCACTGTTGCAGTGAGGCTTCGTAGATATTCACGTCAGTTATACGACAGCGCTGTCGGAGTTCTCAAATCCGACTGGTCAGAATTGATGAATTTTCTATAACGGCAGCTCTGATCGTGGTGCCTGCTGTAATTCAAGTCATGGGTTTACATCAATGTGCTCTTTCTAATTTTACTATACTAACAATTCGTTCAGAAATGTCTCAACAAAGAAACGCATATCATTGTTGCTACTGTGACATTTTCTGCGAGGAGAAGTTTCTTTAACATTTATGGAAGGAGTCTCCGGTGTCACGTTATGGTAACGATGAAGTTTTCTGTTGTATTAATTTTGTGCCAAAAAGTATTGAACACAACTTTTCAAGAAAAGTGCTAAAATTAAACTGAGAGGAAAAATGGTGAATTCTGGCAAAAAGACACACTTCTAATAAACAGCGTTCTTTAAAAGTTTTCTACACCGTTTTTGCTAATCATGGTTTATGAACGTGCTGAGTTTTCGTTCACCGTTCTGGCACAAATCTCACGTCTGGGCGGGGCTTAACGGCGATTTACTCTCATCGGCTAGTGAGATTTGGATCGACAGCTCCCTGACCTGGAAGTAGAGATACACCTGAGAGCCTGTCTTAAAAATAAAAAATATATATATATATTTTTTTTTTAAATAGTCGTATGAGACTACCCACATCTCAAATATTAATTACAAACTAATATACTGTGTAAATAATGTCCACTACAAAGTATAAAAACTATAAATGTACAGAGAACCACATCCAGAACGCTCTCCAAAATTCACGACACTGAAGTCTCTACTTCCAGGTCAGGGAGCTGTCTGTCCACATCTCATTATCCAATGAGAGGTAATTGCTGTTAAGCCCCGCCCACACAACAGGTTTGTGGCAGAATGGTGAGCGTAAATGAAAACTCTAGCAGCGCATTCATAAACCATGAGAAGCAAAAACAAAGCTTAGAAAACTGTTCACACTGAACGCTGTTTATTTGAAGACCATGTTCAATTTTTGCCATTGAGTTCACTGGGGTTTTTTGTTTTTTTGGGGGGGTTTTTTGTTGTTTTTCCAAGGGTTTTTTGATTTGTTCTCATTGTATATTTTTGCTCATTTCTTGAAAAGTTACGTTTAGTACCTTTTGGCATAAATTTAATCTCATAGTTTTCCACCATGGGGAAAGTCTTAAGGGCAGAATTTTGTGCTTTCCAGTTTCTTTTTTTATATTCACTTGAAGAGGTGTGGGGGAGACACTAGTTGGAGAGAGACAGTTTTACAGCTGTTTATACCCTGCAAGTTTTATTATTCAGCTTTGTGCTGATTTGTTTTTGCCTTTCATAAGGTGCATCTTAACCTGATCCTGGAGAAACCATGTTTTTTACGAATAAGTAAGGTATCTCGTTCAGTTTACCTACACACCTCCTGTCCCTACTCCGCAGGTTCCCGGGGTTCAAAGAGGTGCGTCTTGTCCCGGGTCGTCACGACATCGCCTTTGTGGAGTTTGACAATGAAGTGCAGGCCGGTGCAGCCAGGGAAGCGTTACAGGGCTTCAAGATTACACAGACTAACGCAATGAAGATCTCGTTTGCCAAGAAATAACCAAACAACCTCCCATGAAGCGTGCATTTCCACAGGAAAATGTATACAAGGGTGTAGATCCTTTTAAACAGTTATCTGTGAGGGGAAGATCAGACACCATCTACTGTGTACCTGGATCTGTGGTCAGGAGGTACATCTGGTAATGTATGATGGAGGATTTTTGTTCTGGGGTTTTTTTTTTTGTTTTTTTTTTAATCTCTCCTGAAGAGGATGAACCTGGAGATTGTAAGTAGGGTTTTTTTTTTGTTTTTTTTTTTTTTGTTTTTTTTTTTAAATACTTGACTTTAGTGTTGAAAAGCATTGCACCCAGGGTCTGGTCACCCAGACATTGTACCTGGAGCTTTCCTGCTTAAATAAAAATCAATTTTTTTTAAACAAATGCTTAAAATATGCTGTGTTTTTTTTTTTTTTTTTTTTTTTTTTTTTTTTTTTTTTTTTCTCCCCTTAAATATATCTCTAAGTTCGCATTCCAAATAAAACATGAAATGGGAAAAATGAAAGACACATTTTTATTTATTTATTTTATATACAGTAGGGGGGGAGTATTTGATCCCCTGCTGATTTTGTACATTTGCCCACTGACAAAGAAAAGATCATTCTATAATTTTAATGGTAGATTTATTTGAACAGTGAGAGACAGAATAACAACAAAGAAATCCAGAAAAACGCATGTCAAAAATGTTATAAATTGATTTGCATTTTAATGAGGGAAATATGTATTTGACCCCTCTGCAAAACATGACTTAGTACTTGGTGGCAAAACCCTTGTTGGCAATCACAGCGGTCAGACGTTTCTTGTAGTTGGCCACCAGGTTTGCACACATCTCAGGAGGGATTTTGTCCCACTCCTCTTTGCAGATCTTCTCCAAGTCATTAAGGTTTCGAGGCTGACGTTTGGCAACTTGAACCTTCAGCTCCTTCCACAGATTTTCTATGGGATTAAGGTCTGGAGACTGGCTAGGCCACTCCAGGACCTTAATGTGCTTCTTCTTGAGCCACTCCTTTGTTGCCTTGGCCGTGTGTTTTGGGTCATTGTCATGCTGGAATACCCATCCATGACCCATTTTCAATGCCCTGGCTGAGGGAAGGAGGTTCTCACCCAAGATTTGACGGTACATGGCCCCGTCCATCGTCCCTTTGATGCAGTGAAGTTGTCCTGTTCCCTTAGCAGTAAACACCCCCAAAGCATAATGTTTCCACCTCCATGTTTGACGGTGGGGATGGTGTTCTTGGGGTCATAGGCAGCATTCCTCCTCCTCCAAACACGGCGAGTTGAGTTGATGCCAAAGAGCTCCATTTTGGTCACATCTGACCACAACACTTTCACCCAGTTGTCCTCTGAATCATTCAGCTGTTCCTTGGCAAACTTCAGACTGGCATGTATATGTGCTTTCTTGAGCAGGGGGACCTTGCGGGCACTGCAGGATTTCAGTCCTTCACGGTGTAGTGTGTTACCAATTATTTTCTTGGTGACTATGGTCCCAGCTGCCTTGAGATCATTGACAAGATCCTCCCGTGTAGTTCTGGGCTGATTCCTCACTGTTCTCATGATCATTGCAACTCCACGAGGTGAGATCTTGCATGGAGCCCCAGGCCGAGGGAGATTGACAGTTCTTTTGTGTTTCTTCCATTTGCGAATAATTGCACCAACTGTTGTCACCTTCTCCCCAAGCTGCTTATCAGTGGTCTTGTAGCCCATTCCAGACTTGTGTAGGTCTACAATCTTGTCCCTGACATCCTTGGAGAGCTCTTTGGTCTTGGCCATGGTGGAGAGTTTGGAATCTGATTGATTGATTGCTTCTGTGGACAGGTGTCTTTTATACAGGTAACAAGCTGAGATTAGGAGCACTCCCTTTAAGAGTGTGCTCCTAATCTCAGCTCGTTACCTGTATAAAAGACACCTGGGAGCCAGAAATCTTTCTGATTGAGAGGGGGTCAAATACTTATTTCCCTCAGTAAAATGCAAATCAGTTTATAACATTTTTGACATGCGTTTTTGATTTTTTTGTTGTTGTTATTCTGTCTCTCACTGTTCAAATAAATCTACCATTAACATTATAGACTGATCATTTCTTTGTCAGTGGGCAAACGTACACAATCAGCAGGGGATTGAACACTTTTTTTCCCCTCACTCATTATTTTTATTTATATATATATATATATATATATATATATAATATATATATATAAAAATATATATATAAAAATATATATAATCTCTCTCTCAACACAACACAACACCATGCTTGACTGTAGGCAAGACACACTTGTCTTTGTACTCCTCACCTGGTTGCCGCCACACACGCTTGACACCATCTGAACCAAGTAAGTTTATCTTGGTCTCATCAGACCACAGGACATGGTTCCAGTAATCCATGTCCTTAGTCTGCTTGTCTTCAGCAAACTGTTTGTGGGCTTTCTTGTGCATCATCTTTAGAAGAGGCTTCCTTCTGGGACGACAGCCATGCAGACCAATTTGATGCGGTATGTGGCATATGGTTTGAGCACTGACAGGCTGACCCCCCACCCCCACCCCCACCCCTTCAACCTCTGCAGCAATTCTGGCAGCACTCATACATCTATTTCCCAAAGACAACCTCTGGATAAGAAGCTGAGCATGTGCACTCAACTTCTTTGGTCGACCGTGGCGAGGCCTGTTCTGAGTGGAACCTGTCCTGTTAAACCGCTGTATGATCTTGGCCACCATGCTGCAGCTCAGTGTCAGGGTCTTGGCAATGTTCTTATAGCCTAGGCTATCTTTATGTAGAGCAACAATTCTTTTTTTTTTCAGATCCTCAGAGAGTTCTTTGCCATGAGGTGCCATGTTGAACTTCCAGTGACCAGTATGAGGGAGTGTAAGAGCGATGGCACCAAATTTAACACACCTGCTCCCCATTCACACCTGAGACCTTGTAACACTAACAAGTCACATGAAACCGGGGAGGGAAAATGGCTAATTGGGCCCAATTTGGACATTTTCACTCGGGTGCACTCAGTTTTGTTGCCAGCGGTTTAGACATTAATGGCTGTGTGTTGAGTTATTTTGAGAGGACAGCAACTTTACACTGTTATACAAGCTGTACACTCACTACTTTACATTGTATCAAAGTGTCATTTCTTCAGTGTTGTCACATGAAAAGATATAATCAAATATTTACAAACATGTGAGGGGTGTACTCACTTTTGTGAGATACTGTAGCTTCCAGTCTGGAACTGTGTGGACTAGTCGCGGTCATGTGCGAAACACTCGTTCGGTGGAAAATCTCTGGAAACACTGAGCTTCTCAACAAAGGGCTGTATGTTCTGAGCTTTTATTGTTGACTTTAATGTTAAGGATTTGGTAGATGTGAGTCATTCTCACATAATATTCAGTGGGGAAACATCTGTCATGTACAGTCAGATCCAGAGTCTCATATCACAAGGGTAAAAGAAAGGTTATGAAAAAAGTAATTTTTAAAAAAAAGGTACTATATAGATAACACCCTGGAGTTTGCAAGATAATACTAGAGCATTGGCTGGAAGGAAGTTCTTTCAGGAAAAAAAGAGGTTTTGCCTCCAGAAGCCTTGAGAACTTTGTTAGGATATAATACATAATGAACTCTATGAAATATCAGCAGATTTAAATGAAAATCTGCTGCCTCTGCCAAGAATTTGTAATTGCTGATCCAAAACCACGCAAAAAAAATCGTGCGATGATTCAAGCTTTTGACATGTCCGTTCCACTTAAACCCTATTGAAAACCTCTGGGATGAGCTAAAGCGGAGAGTCCAAAAGGGAGGACCAAGGATTCTGTATTGAGAAGCGGTCTTAGGTTCTTTAATCTGTATTCTCCAATCTCATCAAGCATTATAGAAGCCTCAGTGCTGTTTTATTACTACTTTAGTACTAAATGCAGAAATGGTTATAATCAACATGGTTATGTTTAAAATATTTTTGAAAAGACTTAGAAGTCTTCACCATGTTGTTCGGAGTTTCGAATCTCAACACTGTCGTAGCCATACATGGCTGGGAGCCAAGAGAGCAAAATAGCACAACGATGCTAGCAATTAGCAACACTAGCTAATTTTGGGCATCTGTGAGCTCATGCTTTCATATTATAATGAATTTCCTGCTTGCACAATTATAGAAGAGAATTATTTATCACACTAATTGGTGTGAGCCAGATGAGGATGGATTCCCTTTTGAGTCTGGTTCCTCTCAAGGTTTCTTACTCATATCGTCTCGGGGAGTTTTTCCCTTGCCACCATCACCTTTGGGACAAACTTACAAATGTAAAGGTGATATCCGGAATTGATATATTTTTGTAAATCTGCTTTGTGACAATGCGCATTGTTAAAATCCCTATACAAAGTATTGAATTGAATGTATGCAGAAGAGGGCAGATAGCACTTTCCTCTATGTTACGCTGCCCTGTGACACAAAATGAGCAGCAATTCTAGATGTACTTTGGCCCGTTGGTAGCTATTCCTGTAATAGGGCCGCTTAATTTCCTTACAATAAATGTACTCTGATTAAAGATTAGATTTCTCTCATAGTTTTAGTGTGAATGAATCAATCACAAATTACAGTTTTTTTTTGTTTGTTTGTTTTTCTATACCCAGCCATACCAAGGATGTTTCTAGGTGCATCTCAAAAAATTTGAATATCGTGGAAAACTTCATTTTTCATTTTAAAATAGATTCTAATATTGTGAGATACTGGATTTTTGATTTCCGTGAGCTGTAATCATTGAGATTAAAAAAAAAAAAAAAGCCTGAAATATTTCACTGCGTACTGAATCTAGAATATATGGAAGTTCCACTTTTTAAATTCAATTACGGAGGAAAAAAATGAACTTTTCCACGATATTCAAATTTGCTGAGATGCATCCATATAATTATGGACGTGACTGTAAATAATTCATAGAACTATTCAAGGAAAATCGTTTCCTAAAAACAATGGGAACCCTTAACACAGAGCTTGATATTGTCTCGCAGGCATGTTTGGGTGGGTAATGTAAAAGCAGACAGTGGTGGGATGCATATGTATTTCTGCACATGTGTAGCTTTTTCTCTGTCAGCTTTGGTAGTTCAACGTTGAGACACATGCCATAATCTCTCATCATCCATCCCACAGGACCTCGGTTTCTGTTGCAAGTTTGCTGCTGCAAAATGAAAACATCTGAACGCATGGGATATATAATGCATGCCCTGTTTTAATGCAGGCTCTTCTTTGTTGCCATTTTTAGAATATATGAACCTAACATGAAAACAGATTTTACATAGTGATTTAAAGCATATGTTGTTTGTTTAGTTTAAATCCCCCACCATTTTCAAACGCAAAGCGTCTTCCTGTTTGTTGCTACAACTTTGAGAAATTGGTTTGAAACCAATCAGATTGGGGTAGATCAGTGTTGTCAAAAAGCCCACATGAGGATAAGTCCCTCCACCCTTGCACTGTCTAGACTAACCACATCATTCTCTCCCTAACCTTTTCACTTACTGGATTTTCAGGGCAATTTGTATAGCATATTTTTAGGATTGGTTTAGAACTGACATGGCTTATTGCGTTAGTCTGTGCAGAAATCTCCAACATGGCCGCTTCACAGAGAACTCAGCCCTGTCCATGTCTTTGAGGTTATAACAGCGAGTGCCAGTCCTTGTTGCTTGTTTGTGTCCTTGTCTGCTTTTTGAAGTGCTGGCCAGCAAAAAAGGGTGTCCCAGACCGTCTGCAGCAGAGCAGGGTCGTGTACTAACTACGCTTATGCTGCCAGCCTTGAAGTGGAACCTCCCCACAGCAGGAACTCCTTTGGCCTTGGTTTACTTTAAAAACCAAGTCCTCAGGCAGCTTTGTATAAGAGGTAATGTAGAGTTTAGGGTTCCTTTACACCTCAAAAGGTTTTTAATGAGCCTGCGATGGCACACATTCATCCTACTTTAAGTTACATTATTATTGTAGACACGGTCAAGCTAAATGCCTGCACATAACACGCTGTCTTCTGCTGCCTCCTCACACTCCTCTGTTTTGCCTTGAGAAAATGCCGACCTTCACGTCCGGCCCACTACACAATACGTACATGTCTGTTCCATGCTGTTGGCAGTGAGCCTGGTGACCCTTCTCCACCAACACTGCCCTCATTGATTCGCTGGCTCACAACTCATTTTGTGCCCTTTCATACACGGAATCAGTCTGATTCATTTCTCAAAAGCTCCATACAGCAAAGATCAGTGATTGCATGGCAGGGCTAAGAAGCAGGGCTAAGTCCTGAAGAACTTAGACCCTTACACTTTGCAAAAAGGTACCCTGGGCAAGATAATATGATCACCGTCTAATCCTAAATCAGTTTTGATCAGAAAAACCCGCACATTTTTGCTTTCATAAGAAAAGTTTCTCTTCTTGCGTCCTTACTGATGTTAAGGAAAGCTGTGTTACAATTAAAAACAAGAAAATCCATACACTAATGACTACTTTATTGTATAGTAAACTAGTTTGTATTGCTTTATATGCTGGGACACTATTTGCACTGAGCCAGTCTTAGGATAAGCTCATTGAACAATAGTCAAACTACCACCATCCATTATCTATTATTCACATCCATATGTATATGCACGTGCACGGTGGCTTAGTGGTTAGCACATTCGTTCTCCGTGACCCTGAAAAGGAGTAAGCGGTAGAAGATGGATGGATGGATGGATGTATATGCACCACCACAGTACTCATACTACCACCATCCATTATCTATTATCCATCCATCTTCTATACTGCTTATCCTTTTCAGGGTCACGGGGAACCTGGAGCCTATCCCAGGGAGCATCGGGCCCAAGGCGGGGTACACCCTGGACAGGGTGCCAATCCATCGCAGGGCCCATTATCTATTATTCACATCCATATGTGTATGCACCACAACATCAGTCAAACTACCACCATCCATTATGCATTATTCATATCCATATGTATAAACACTTTACTTCAGTGGGGTTTTTTACATGGTTTACAATGTTGACAAGGTTGCACGGCACTGCCACTTTAATCCCACTCAAATCTGCTGCTGTATCTACAATGTTTACACCTTACTGCACTCCACATCACACACTGACATAGTATTCTTTATCTTTGTGTGTGTGTGTGTGTGTGTGTGTGTGTGTGTGTTTTCTTATTTATTTCATCTATAATGTTAGATCACTTTTAGTATACTTCTACCTGTCTGTGTTGCTGTAATACTTGAATTTCCCTCTTTGATGAATGATCTATCTATCTACTGCTATATATTTCTAAACCCAGAAGATGGCGCCAACTTCAAATGACAAAATCCCAAATATCTTGCTATTTTCTATATAAAAGTGCAGTACACATGATATCAAATAATGGCCTTGTAGTATCCGAGATGCCTATCGAACTGAAAATGAAATCTCTGTCCTTTTCTAGTGATGCATGGGTCAGCTATTAAATCAGAGAGCCGCCTCCTCAGCGCTGTAAGTGGGAAGAAGGACTGATTGATATTCAGTCCATGGCCCCGGGGTCAGAGTCACTAGATGGTAATGAGGGCCAAAGTGCTGAAGAGTCCTCTGTTTCTGCTTTGGGAAATGGCCTGGTTGCCAGGGTTGAAAACACCAGCTCCAAGTTCATCCCAATGAGAGGAAGAAGAGGGGGAGGGGGGAGTGTATGAGAGGCAATTTGATCTCAGTAAAATTGTTTTATTTACAGCAGAAAGTAGTGGCATTGTTCAGTGGGCATTATGTGTCTGACTCTTAACCACAGACAGGATGTGCTTAGTAAAGAAATGTTTTTGCATTGATTGACTACAATGCATTAAAACGTGGGTGTGTATTTTGTGAATTTAAAACATGACAGGATGTGCTGTTATAGGAAAATGATCAACGTTCTGGTGGGAATCAGTCCAGTGTACAGCAGAATTACTCTTCCCACCCCAGACTTGATTATTTTCAGTAACAGTACGTTACAAAAGTGTTTTATTCCTCCTATTCTACAGCAATTTTCCAACGATTACACTGTTTAATTTATTAGTGTAAGGCACATCGTACTGTTTATCCTTTTATAGTTCTATTTAATGTTGCGGAACATCCACAAAACAGGATATTTCCTTACATCATAACACATTTATGAACTGTTTTTCCCTCACCAGCCCCCTTTTTTCTCTTTCTCGACTTAAATATGTCCAAATAAATCCCCCAAGGCTTGTCATGTCACTGAGAAACTCTGATCCTCCAACGACGGTTACAAAGCACTGACACCTGAGACTCCTTCTATAAAAGTTAACTAAACATCTCCTTAGAGAAAGCGTCACCATATCAAAGATTACACGTTTTTCTTTGTTAAATAACACATTTGTTTTTTTGTTTTTTAATTCCGTTATTGTCAGCCCCAGATTATGTAGATCGTCCGCCACCAAGTCCTTGTGAATGAGCTGTTCCTATAGAAAGGGTAACGTATTAGAACAAGCGCATTAATATACAGTAAACCTGTGATTTTCCTTTCGGCCGGCGCTGCTCTCAGAGCTGCTTTTACTGTATAGAAAATGAATCCGCATTCCGATCAATCAGAATCGAGATTTCAGCAGCATTGTGGCTTATGTGCCATTTATCACACTCCAACTTCATGAAATTTCAGTCATACAGTTCATACGCATTGTAGACTATTTCTGTGAGTTAATAAATGGTAGAAAGTATCTTGAGATAACGGATGTCTCAGATGGAGGTCTTTCCAGTTCAATTACAGGATTTCCAGTTATGAGACGTTCTCCAAATAACAACACTGATTATGAATTTAAGTATCAGAATTCAATACCAGTGGCTATATTCATAACCCGGCAATACACATTGCATTAATAACACCAGTGTGAACACTGTCAGTTTCTGCTGTGATAGATATGAGGTTAGAAAACTCAAGGAAGAAGCAAAGTTGGAGCCGTTAAATGACTTTTACATCATGCATTAAAGTATAAATATCGATTAATTTGATATAATACAGTTTCAGAAGCAGGTGGTACAGCAGGTAGACCTGCTTCACACCTCCAGGGGCCCTGGTTCAAACCTGCATTTGGGCTATGTGTATGTTCTCCCTGTGGGTTTCCTCCCACCTCCCAAAAACAAGCCAGAAGGTGTTTTAGCCCTCAGTGTGAGTAAGTGCGTGCGTGTACATGAATGAGTTTCAGAAGCACTTCAGCTGGCAAAGGATTGTGGTTTCTCAATAAATTGTGCACATCTCCAGAATTATTCAGCCATCAGTTAGTGGAATGTATGTGTAACCATCTGTATCCTCTTTTAGACGGGCTTCTCCAAAATTACAGCTCAAAGAGCCAAGCTGTCCATTTATTTCTTTGTCTTATGACCCTGCTGAGAAAAAAAGAAAAAAAAAAAAACAACACTGTTCAGACCAGCATGAGGTCCATGATGCTTCAAGCTGATGTATGCTGGTTAGTGCTTGTCTGGTGCTGAGTAAGTGAATCAGTGCAGTCAAGCTTATTGACTAACCAAACCTTGCTGGTACACGAATGAACTTGCTATCTGCTGGTCGTGCTGGGGATCTCCTGTATCTTACGATGCAGCAACCAGCTTCTTCCTTAAATGTAGATATGGGACTTTACGGTCTTCATGTGGGGAATTTAATCAATATAGCTGCATGGAAGATTAAAGCAAGTTTCAACGGGGGATTATTACATATCTGTGAAGAATCCTATTGAGAACTAGGCGGCTAATTTAGTAGATAAAAGGACAATCTGGTGTATAGTCAACATCACAGCTTAAAACAAAAATCAATGATGTTCAGTGTATTGTTAATGCTTTTATCGTACTGAACAACTGAGCAGTTTAACAAGTAGCTGTTTCATTTCCCCTCTTTTTTCCGTGTTAAAGAAGTTATTTTTGTAGGCATCGACTAAAGCTCCATTCATGTTAATATGTAGCAATACTATGTTCCTGATACTTTGTCAGCAAACCTTAATATTGCTCTTCATATACATTATGAAAATAAACAGGAGACTAAAGTGTTGATCAATTGTGTGGTTTAGTATAAAATGTACTTGAAGGAAAAAAATCTTCTCTGATTGGGGCTGGTTTTAATATAGCCCATGATACGTTGGTTATTCCTGTGACTAAATGGGGGAAAACCATCTGAAACATTCAGCAGGATATGATGAATTTCTTCACTGTAATTGTTGAAAGGAAAGTTGTCTGAAAGAAAGAAAGAAAAAAACACATTGCACAGCCATTTCTAGAAGTAACCAAGAGATATGTGAAATAAACTGGGGTCGAATAATGTTGCCAGATTGGGCAGTTTTGAATGGAATGTACTTGGGATGGTAGGCAAAATGTGGATAGTTTTCACAGATTGGGATTTATGAGTTTAAAATATAATTTATGTGAAATTATCATTTGAAAAAAACAAAAAAAACAAACAGACATCAGGACAGTCTAAAACACTTAACGGTTAAAAAGTGTGTCTTTAATGTTCCAAAACAACAACCAAGTAACAACAAATCTGTCAGATTTACCTTATCATAAACACTCTTCACGCCCCCAAACAAGACAAAATAGTATCTGAAATAAAATGACAGTGTTTTCTATGTAAACTCATGAGGAAACTGCTTAATGTGGCTTATTGTGTTAAAACAACAACCTAGAAACACAACTTTTCTCCCACACTTTATTGATCATAGCTGCTGTTTATTATTATTATTTTATTAAACCACACATTAAGCCCCCCACCCCACCCCCCCATTCTAAACTGGCTATAAGCTAATAAACAGCTTAATATGGCTTAATGTGTTTAAACAGTGACCTAGAAACAAAAACAAATGATCATATAATTAAAACTACTGTCTACTATCAAAAGAATGACACCATGATCTAAAGATAAATATGGAGAGTCGGTGCTGTTTTTGTACATTAAGTAAGGAATAAACACTTGCGAGTGTTCTGTTATTGGAAAATAATCAGTGACAAGGTAGTGTGATATTCCCGGCTGTAAAGCAGAGTTATTGTTACCACCCTGAAGTCGATTCATTTCATATAACAGTATTTTATTTAAAGTGTTTTATTCATTCTATACCACAGCAATTCACCAGCAATTACAGTTTATTAAAATTTATTAATAAACACACTGTGCTGTTAAGCTGATTATTTCGACATTTAATGTTGTGCAACATCTATGAAGCAAGTTATCAGCCATACAAGTCCCTGCTAATGGGTTTTTACTATAGAAACAATATTGCATACAGAATGAAAGCATTAAAAGAAACATGTGATTTGAGTTACAGCCAAGTTTACTGTCAGAGCTGCTGTTGTGTAAGGAATAATACACAATGGGCCATGCTGTTATAGGAAAATGATCTAGGCTGGGGTGATGTAATACCGTTATTGCACTGAAGTGAATTATTTTCCTATTACAGCAGGTCCTGAAGTGTGGTATAGCGCAATTATGTGCCAATGATTACAATTTTTTAATTACTAGTGAATGACACATCGTGCCTTTTAAGTGTTACTTTTAATGTTATGGAAACAAATTTGCTCCTGTTATCACTTACGTTATAGCAGCTATAATCAGCTGTTCCCTCACCAGCCTCACTTTCTCTCTCTCTCGCTCTCTCTCTCGCTCTCTCTCGTGAAGTTATTGTGACAATAAAATGCAGCTTGTCATGTTCAGTCCATACAGAGTTTTTTTTTTTTTTGTTATTGTTGAATTGAACTACTTGAATTGGTGAAGTCACATCTATCCATCCATCCATCCATTTTCTGTACCGCTTATCCTTACTGTGGGCGCCTGTGGTTCAGGTGGTAGAGCGGGTTGTCCACTAATCGTAGGGTTGGCGGTTCGATTTCCAACCCACATGACTCCACATGCTGAAGTGTCCTTGGGCAAGACACTGAACCCCAAACTGCTCCCGATGCAATTAGTTAGCGCCTTGCATGGCAGCTCTGCTTCCATTGGTGTGTGTGTGTGTGTGTGTGTGTGTGTGTGTGTGTGTGTGTGTGTGTGTATGGGTGAATGAGACACAGTGTAAAGCGCTTTGGATAAAAGCACTATATATAAGTGCAGACCATTTACTGGGTTGTGGGGAACCTGGAGCCTATCCCAGGGGGCATTCGGCACAAGGTGGGGGACACCCTGGACGGGGAGCCAATCCATGACAGGGCACAATCACACATTTATACAGTACACTACAGACACTTTTGAACATGCCAATCAGCCTAGAATACATACAGTCTTTGGACTGGGGGAAGAAACCATAGTACCCAGAGTGCCACACACTCTCCGCACACACAGTGCCAATAAACCTCGGAAATATAAGCGGGAATAAACCCTCAATCCTACAGGTGTAAAGATAAAATTGTTTTGCACGGCCTTTCGCAGTGAGTGTTGCTGGTAAATGAGACTGTTTAAGCGGTACTCAGGTTCAACGCACGTGAATCGAAGCAGGCTTTGACCGAATATGCGTTGTGATGACGTCACTGGACACGTTTTGGCCCAAATCTGCAGTGATTTTGAAAAATCGCAAGCTCCTCTGCAAAATTGCGCGTTTGCTTGATTTCGCGTTCATTTCTGCGATCGCAACAACCACAAAATCCTGCATGTTAGTGAGAAACCTCAACGTGCAAAGCGCAAACCTGTCCTGAAAACTTCCCCGTCCTTACTGTTACAAAGCGCTGACACTGGAGACTCCTTCCATAAATGTTAAATAAACATCATCTTATAAAAAAAACTCCACCACGTCAAGAAATGTAGGCCTACAGTATGTTCTTCTTTGTTAAATAAAAACACCTTTTATTATTATTGTTGTTGTTGTTATTATTATTATTATTATTATTATTATTATTATTATTAGGCTTTGATTACATCCCTGTGACTGAGTTGTTACCATAGAAACGATCATGTATTAGAAGAGCGCGTTAATTAAGCGCATGATGGAAAATGAATGAACGCCTTCTTTGAGAATTCAACAGCCCTGTGGCGAGGTGAAGTACTTTCCGACGTTCAGCGTTCGTCCCACAATTTCTTTCCACCCCAAACCCCACCCAAACGTGCAGTAAAATCCTAATGAATTTCACTACCGAGACGCTGCATGCGCACATCTCCATTCCCACTTCCCGACATTTCCCTTCCATGTCCATCATTTCAGCCACTCATTTACGCCGTTCCTGGATTATTTGGAGTTGGAAACTCGAGCCAAATCTGGCAACCTTGGGACGCACAGGCAGGCTTCCTCCTTGCCAGTTTCCACACCACTCTCTCTTTCTATCGCACGCGCTCCCGCCCTTCATAACGCGCTCCGCTGCGCCTCGGCGCTGAACTCCACAATTCAGCGCGAGACTAAAGAGGATGAGAGCTGAAGTCAGTGAGCCGGCATCCAAAGCTTCTTAACGGCAGCAGGTGGAAGGAGGGAAGGAGGGAAGGAGGGAGGAAGTCCAAGAGGAAAAGGAGGAGGAGGAGGAGGGAATGTGTGGGAGTGTGAGTGACTGAGTGCGTGAAGAAACCGGGTACCGAGACGCGTCCAGGTGGACCACTCACTTTCTCCCTGTCATCCTACCTGCACTGCGCACTGCTGCTGTATTATTATAATAATAATTATTATTATCGTTATTATTATTATTTATTATCATTAATGTTAAACCAAGTTCAGAACCATGGCCCCGTTTTGTAGAGTCGACACGGTGTAACTGGGTCTCTAGGACTGAAGATGACCAGAGACAGAGCCGGTTTGATGGACCGGGGACACCAGAGGACCGCGTTTTTCCTTCTCGCGCTCGCTTTCCAGGCTCTGGTAAGCACTAAGCCCCGCCGCTTTAAGCGCTATTTTCGGCTGCATCTTAACCCAGGCTGGACTTTACCTTTTCTACTCGTGCTGCTCTCTGGATAGAGTTCTGTAATACAGTGCAACCCGACCAGATATTCTTTTTAACGTGCATGGAAACATTGTGCATGAGAGCTGTTCTCAGAGCCACCTGTTGTTCATTGGTTTCTTTGTTGCACTTGTTGCTCGTAAGGGCGGTGTTGCCTGACTGTTCTGTGCTGTGATTTATATTTTTGATTCTGCTCTAAATAAAGACAGTGATGCATAAAACAGTTTCTGTGCAAAAGGAGTTCATTGGATACAAGAGAATTTTCTGGCTAAGAATGGCTGTGGGTTGGGGTTTGTTTGTTTTTTTCGTGTGGTAATTTTGTTACAGCAGATAGACAGATTGGATATATAAAATATAAGGTGACTTGGGGTGTTGCACCAACCTCCAGCGACTCTGTTGCCATTGCATGACTTTAGATTATGATCCTGACCACGTGCCAACATTTATCAGCTAAATATAAGACCGCAGTGAGCCCAAATCCTGTCAGTTGACTTGCTCTGGAAAGGAAATGTTGACTAGAGAATATTCTCACAGCCGTCTATCAGTGGGTGTGGAGTTTTCATAGTAGTATTAGTACTGCAGCGACTTTCCGTGCTCTTTACGCAGATCCTCTCCATGGAATTTTGTTCCAGCAGATTTATTGACAAGAGCGAAAACGTTCGGACCTGCAGTGCCCGAGTTCACACTGAGATCCTGAGCGTTTTACGCCACTCAGACATGTTATCCAGTGTGCCATACCCCAGCATACGCATTTTAAAGCATTAATGGAAATATGAGGAATACATCTTGTGTAGTCTTGCTGCATTGTCTGGGTGAGTGAAGTAAATGTTGTCATGAGTCTCCATAGGGATCTGCTGTGTTGTGAGAATGACCTGACCGTACACGCTCCCCCAAAGAGCACGTACTTTCTCAGAAACCTGGCTTTATTGTTGCCGCCAGCCCGTCCAGCCCGGGTTCAGGTCTTCAGGTTTAAAGCCTGTGTTGTTCAGTGAGGAGGTCAGATCCAACTGGGACAAAGCTTTGAGCCGAGAGGATGTGTGTATGTTCTGGAGCTTACTGCTGTGTGTGTTCATGCCTGGCTCAGTCCTGAGGGCGTGAGAACACTGCAGTCTTCCCTTGTACTGTTCTTCAGTTTGTTGCTCTGTGGGGCTCTGTTAAGAGCATGGATCTGTTGTATCGGTTTGCAACGAACAAGCTTCCGAGCCGATAATACCTGTGTAACGCAGTTTATCAAGGTGTGAAAGACAAATAATCTTTGGTCAGCATTTTTATCTGAACGAGTGGGATAAATATGACTGCCGATCCATCTTTTTAGTATTTATGATAGCTGCAGGGCTGTATGATGTAAGGCTGGTTTTAAATATACGCTGCCATGTTCTCTCTCAGGGTCTGCTATGTAATTTGAGAGAGCCATAAAATAGATGAAAGAAGTGACCAGTTACTCCAATTGCTCGTTGTTTTACCCACAAAAATACAAAAAAAAACAATACCATTACAGTCCAGGTACATTTTTGTTCAGGTACATGTGCCCTCAAAGGAGCAGCCATCTTTAAAGGAATACTCCCAACATTTTCCAGCTTAATCTTTATCCAGGGCATTTACAGCATAAAGATCCTCAACATTTCTCTGTATTGAGAAAAGGACAGAAAAAATGGTTTATCTATACGTATTTCAGACAAACTTTAATCTAGCATTCCAGCACTGGAGAAATACAGTAAAAACCTGATTTCATGACGAATGCGTACAGACATGAACAACTGACGGAGACGTAGATGGATTTTGTTTGATTTCGTACAAATTTAGTCATTAGAAAAAGTACGAATGCTGGCCCCTCCCCCAACTCTAACCTTAATTTAAATCTATTTCATTGAATTTTATCCGTGCAGCTCTTTTAACAGTAGATCATTGTAACGTTTCATACAAAAACGAGTCGTACTTAATTGTTACGAACTGGCAAACTGTGAGATTCATTCAGTTCTCTGGCGTTCAAGCACAATCGGGCTGAAATGGTGGCAGAATTGGTAAAGCGCTACTGCAAATTCTTCCATCTTACAAAGTAGTACAATCTCAAATGATGAATGATACAGACTTAGAGTTTCATTTGCAAATACTTTTGACTGGGGATTGTATAAATGCATTGTACATCAATATCTATTTTGAATATATGTTTACTGACTGCTCTAACAACTGCGCTTCTGTTGTGAGTTTTGATTGAATACGTTTTCTGCTATGTTCTCAGTTCTGGGAAAGATTTTAAAATAAAAAATAAAAATGATTATTACTGTCTGCTCATATGCTACAGATGCGGTCGATCAAGATTGTTTTGGACTATAATTGCACCTTAAAGGAAATGCTGAGGTATTTCTTTAAGGCAAGACACTACAAGTAGACAGGAACTTTGGTGTCACCACGACATTTTTCAGCTTTTGGATAAACTGTACCTGTAACATTTAGTCTCTGAAGCTGTAGCAGTAGCAAAACACAACAGAAAAAGGTTTATTTAACTGTTTTTGTCCACCTGCGATTAAGAAAGTCTTTAAGCGTCACCCAGTCCTCATGTTATACCCATGAACAACAAGAAGTTGGGTTTTATTTATTTTTTTTTACTGATATACGTATACTGTAGTTATATACAGCCATAATATTAAAACCGCTGAAGTGAATAACATTGATTATTTTGTTGCAATAGCGCCTGTCCAGAGTTGGGATATTTTAGGCAGCAAGGGAACAGTCAGCTCTCAAAGTTGATGTGTTGAAAGCAGGGAAAATGGGCAAGCGTAAGGATGTGAGGGACTTGGACAAGAGCCAAATTGTGATGGCTAGATGACTGGGTCAGAGCATCTCCAAAACAACAGGTTTTAAGGGGTGTTCCTGACATGTTGTGGTTCGTATCTACCAAAAGTGGTCAAAGGAAGGACAACCGATGAACCTGCGAGAGGGTCATGGGCGCCCAAGGATTTCTGATGGGGAGCAAGGTTAGCCTGTCTGGTCCGATCCCACAGAAGAGCTACTGTAGCACAAACTGCTGAAAACATTAATGCTGTCTATGATAGAAAGGTGTCAAAGCACACAGCGCATCACAGCTTGCTGCATATACATCCTTTATAAACAATACTAACTAGAGTGGAAACACATGAAGCCTATACTATATTTTTTATTTCCTCAAAATAAGGTTTTTTTTTCTATATTCAGAACCAAAATCTTACAGTTTCTCAGTGACCTGCATTCATGAAAATCTTACATGTTCTTTCCTGTCTGTGATTAGAAGGATATTACACAGGAATTTCCTAATCATTGCTGAATTTACGTTAGATTCGAATTGGAAAATTGCAGCTAATATTTTATTCTATAACAGTACGTGGTATTTTCTTGATTGAACAATAAAAAAGTCCAACAAACATTTCTCCTAAAGTTTTTTTTGAGACTTAAGAAAAAAATAAAAAAGTTCCAATAAAAAAACAACCTGTAAGGATAGCAGCAATAATGATTTTAATATCTGTAGGTTTTATTTTTATTTTTTTTATGATCTTACTCACTTGTAGTGTCTTATCTTACGGTCTAATTACATAAAATTAGGTTAAAAGATAAGCTACACGCCATTTTCCAAGGAAATAATGGTGCAAAACATAAAGTACCTTTGAGCATTTATACCCTCTCTTTGACGGTATGGACTCCAGACTAGATTAGATTTTCAATGGCTCCTGTGTTGTGTATAATAGGCCAGTTTTAATGGATTATAGAGCAGCACTTGTCTTCTGTTGAGCTTTGGAAGTCAGTACTCCGTTAAGAATTTGACGATCTGTTCTCGGATATGTTTCTTACTTTTAAACAAATGAAAATAACTAAATAGAGATCATCAGCATGTCAGGAACTTTCTCTATTCAAAACTAATGCTAATTATCGGGCAGTGACCTGTGAAAGAAAGTTCATTCGTTTGGGTAAGGATTTAAAAACTGATGTACATTATTATAAGGTGCGTAGCAGTTGGTCATTTTGTCCACTGTCTCGGGCTGGACAGTAGTGTTCCTTCTGCAGTGTTTAATGTTCCCTGTGATGCAGTTCCATGAGACAGAGAGGGAGTGAATGTGCTGAAACACAGGTATGTAGGGAATGACCCTGGCGGAGGATGGCAGAAGAGGAAGAAAGAGGATGTAGAGTGATGGCCAGTGGTCTATCTATGCCCAACGTTTGATGTGTTCAGGTTTTAGGAGCAGGAATGGGACAATATGCCACGATGGAACAATGGGAAGACAGTGTAGGCATTCAGCAGCTTCACTGGGACGGGAGTCGCAAAGAGAGACGAGGCACCACCGAGTCTTACTGTCCCACAATACCCCAAATTCCTTAAGAGAGAGAGAGAGAGCGTGTGTGTGTGTGTGTCAGTTACTGCTAAGCACGCTACCAGTTCTTTTAGTTAAGCATTACTCAGGTGTTTGATATACCCTATTTGAACTAACCTTAGGAAGGTTCTCCACTAGACCTTTTGGCTGTGGGGATTTGTGCTCATTCAGCCACAAGAGCATTATTGGGGTCAGGCAGGGAGTCAAATAAGAATTTCTGCTGCACAGTCGAATTCCAATTCATCCCAAAGGTGTTCAGTAAGGTTGGGGTTAGGGTTGGGCCAGTCAATTTCTTCAACACTGACCCTGGCAAAACATGTCTTTATGGAGCTTGCTTTATGCACAGGGGCATTGTCATGCTGGAACATGTTCGGGCCTGTTAGTTCCATTGAAGGGAAATCTTAATGATACAGCATACAAAGACATTCTATACAATATCGTTTGAGTAAAAAGGTGTTTATATAATACACTTAAGCATTCTTAATTTTGTATCTCTGTTGGAGCCCTTAAATATTATATGTCAAACCCAGCAACATGACGGCTTCCTAGCAGTTGAAAGCTTGTTAATTAATTACCCAAAGTGCATAGTGGTACATATGGGTCTCCTGTATGCATTTTTGGATTCGATTTAGTAGTCTCCGATCGACTTTCAGTCCCTCCAGGATTTTGCGATTTTGAGATTGCAGGAATGAACACAAAATCAAGGAACTCCGCGATATTTTGGAGGAGCTTGCAGTTTTTTTTTCAAAATTACTGCAGATTTTCTGTAGATTTGCTCCAAGACGCATCATGTAACGCCATCACAACGCACATTCGGCCAAAGTCCTCTTCGATTCACGTGCGTCGAACATGAGTACAGCTAGAAGGTCTCATTTATCAATAAACATCACTGTGAAAAACAATTTCGTGCAACCACAATTCCGCCAATTCAAGTGCAATTGGACTGCAATTACCACATGCAGTTTTGCACTCGGGTCTCCTTTGAACAGTGGGACTAGTTCAACAAACAGACTTCATGTACAAACCATAATGAGCTTTCTTTTACTTTCACACTATCTGTTATTACCCAGATGAGGACGGGTTGGCTTCTGAGTCTGGTTCCACTTAAGGTTTCTTCCTCATTTCATCTTAGGGAGTTTTCCCTCACAACCGTCACCAATGGCTTGCTCAATTGGGATAAATCCACACACTTAAAATCTGTATCCTGTGTTTATATGTTTCTGTAAAGCTGCTTCGAGACAATGTCCATTGTTAAAAGCGCTGTACAGATAAAATTGAATTGAATTGAATTCAAGTAGTAAAATGTATTTTTTTTATGAATTTTATGAAATTTTTTATCAAGCCACAGCAAAATTGAGCATTCGCCAAAAAAAAAACAAAAACATCAGGAAATTCTGTATGGACTGGATTTTGTTCAGGATCTGGGCTATGTCTGTTGTTCATTTGCGAATGATGATGAGGATGATGTAGATGTGAAAAAGTCCCTGTTAACCGAACCTAACCTAACTATTTTTATATCAGTGCAAAAATATGAAGTACTTTTTTTTTTTTTTACACACCAGTTGTTTGCCCTTTTTGCTAATAATCGATTTATGATTGTTGCATCATTTTATTTCAATCGTTACCTTTACATGATCCAAATCATCGTGTCAGTACACCCCTACGTAAAAGAGTTGCTTCTATTCTGTTTAACCTGCCCCTTTGTATAATTATTCTCATGTCTGGTTAGTTTACAGTAAATATATAAAACAGGGAAAAATGCATTCCATTCATACAGATGGGTGTGAAGCACCAAAAGTAGTGGTATACACATTTAAAAAAAAAAAAACCCTAAATGTCAAAGTTAATATTTATATGTTCTGTACGTGTGCTGTTTTCAAGTATGTTTTTAGATTTTTAGCCAAGTTATTAAACCACCACATGAAAACAAAACACGCTTGTCTTCCTTGCAAAGAATTGTGGAAAGGTAAAATATATCAAGCCTTTAATGAATTTGAATTGATATGTGTTGGTATTTCTAAACCCGTAAGTGCTGCCATTATTACTGCATAATAAGCCAGGCAAAATGTTACTGATAATAGAGGGTGTCACGAACGGGTGAATTAAAAAAGGTATACTTATGAATAATTAACTGATATTAGAAGCTTGATTAGACTGGTACTTCATCACCATCAGATAAAATACAGCCTGTAGTGTGAGCATCCAGAACATTCAGACGTGATAATTTATTTTCCATCATTTATTTTTCATCATCGTTAATCATAATCATTTCACCGACGATAATTGTTTTATTTAAACTGCATTATCATTAAAGTCTACTTTCTCTCTATGAGAGGTTACTGTCTTCTGCCTTAATAGGACGCTATGCATTTCACTGTAATTGTATAGCGTGTGTATCATTATCGTACTGTTTTCATGGACTGTGTACGTGCCAGTTTTTCTGCTATTGAGAGTCTTAAGGGCACCATCATCTAAGTGGCACCTGATCTGACCCTCTGCCTCTCTGTGGAGCTTATTAGTTGAAATTGTGTGTGTGTATGTGTGTGTGTGTGTGTGTGTGTGTGTGTGTCTTCACCTCCCCATCTTGGAAAATGAGAGACGAAAAGGAAAAAAAAGAACTTATTGCACAAAGAATAGAGCCACAGCTAGTTCCCAGCTCAAGCGAGAAAGAGAAGAAAGGAGCGATGGAGAGAGCATGAGCAAAAAAAAAAAACAAGAGTGAATGAAAGACAGGAGCCATGTTCCCAATGTCTGCGATCCCTGGGGAGGAGTGGAAAGAAAAGAAAGGAGTGGTACTGATACCAAGAAAGAATAAAAGAAAAAAGAGCACAGCACAGAAGGGTAGGAAATATCTGCCACAAGGGAGGATATGGAGAAAGAAGAGAGGCAAAAGAGACCGGTTGTGTGAGGGGGGTAGAATATCCAGAGGGGGGAAACGATTGAGATGGATAAGGTAAGATGATTGTACAGATAGAGACAGGGCTTATAGACGAGAGGAGGATTGAGCCTGTCCGTTTTGGACAGAGCGATTCGATTTTTCTGCCACTCTTCAGAGTGTCTCAGTCCACTTCTTTATCTGCCTTTAAAACTAAGGAAAGTGTGTTAGGAACCTTGATAGAGTATAGGTTAATCCATCACAGACATTTAAACGGTTTCATTTTGATTGGTGAAGTGGTCAATGCCAATAATTCCCTTTTGTATAAGTGTGCGAGGTCATATATTGTATAAAACATGAAAAAAATATAAATCTACACATGCACATTTATGGCAATATCCATCCATCCATCTTCTGTACAGCTTATACTACACAGGGTCAGAGGGAACCTGGAGGCTATCCCAGGGGACATGGGGTACAAGGTGGGGGACACTGTATATGGGGTTCCAACCCATTGCAAGGTGTCCCCAACCCTGGAGGTGTGAGGCAAATGTGCTAAACACTAAGCCACCGCGCCCCCCATTTATTCATGGCAATATGTTGTAGTTATAATCAAGAATCCTTATCTATTACTGGCCATAAACGTGTGAAGAAAGAGAGCCAAGATGTCAATTTAAGTAAGGTCTGGTGTAAGGCTGCTTTTATAATAGGGATGTACGAATGACCTGAAATTTTGGCCGACCGAAAAAAAAAAGGAAAACTATTGTACATTTGAATCAAAGAGTAAAAATGTCAAACAAATCTGACCAAAAAATTTACGGTAACATAGTATAACTTTTACCAGTTTTGGTGATCCCGTGCCTACTGTGACATCAGATTCCTGTTCTTGGCTGGCAGGACTGGAACCCAATGTGGTCTTCTACTGTTGTAGCTCATCTACTTCAAGGTGCAGTGTGATGTTCATTCTGAGATGCTTTTCAGCTCGGCACGTTTGTAAAGAGTGGTTTTTTGAGTTAGTGTACCATTTTCTTCTGACCTTTCTCTTCAGCAAGGCGTTTCTTCCCACAGAACTGCTCCTCATTGGATGTTTTTTTTAGTTTTTCACACCATTATGTGTAAAATCTAGAGTCTATTGAGAATGAAAATCCAAGGAGATCAGCAGTTTATGAAATACTTAAGCCAAGCCAGTCTTGCACCAACAATAACGCCACCGAGATCACATTTTTTTTTTTATAGATTCTGATGTTTTATATGAGCATTAACTCAACCTCTTGACCTGTATATGCATGATTTAAAGCAGTGCACTACTGACACATGATTGACTAGTTGGATAATTTTATATGCCTAACAGTAACTTTTTTACAAGTGAATGATCCCAACTGAACCATGATTAGAGGGCTCCTATCAGTCTTCCGATGTTAGCCATAAAATGATTTCCTCTCCAGTTCAGACAGCTAGTATGTCTTTGCCTTGTTAAATTCCTCTCTTTTATTCCTCTCTCTTTTCTGTTTTCTCTCATCCAGGCTGTCCATGCAGTCGGTATGTTTGAGCTGCAGATCCGCCAATGGCAAAACTCTTTTGGCATACTACAGAATGCTCAGTGCTGTGACCTCCAGCCCAGCGGGGGACAGCGATGTCCTCAAAGTGACCAGTGTGACACCTTCTTCAAGGTCTGTCTGAAGGAGTACCAGGCTCGTGTGGCACCCACGGGCACATGTACATTTGGTACTGGCATAACGCCGGTCCTAGGTGGGAACTCCCACAGCATCCATCGTCACGGGCCCGAAGGAGGCCGGATCGTCATCCCATTCAAATACGCCTGGCCGGTCAGTCCGACTTCATTGTTTCATCATGTTATGAATTACACAGAGCCAGTGCAGGTCATACAACTTGAACGTTGTTGAGGGATTTCTTAAGGGCTGAAAACTGTCTTGGAGACGTGAGGTTGTGTCTTTTGTACATTTCTGTCACTGTGCCAATGGTGGGCTGTCTCAAAGTCAATTGTTAAATCCAATGTGTTGTTGCTAATAAGTCTTCCTTTCACCTGACCCTGTTTTCAGTTCATGTGAAATTGGGGTGGTGTTGATAACTCTGTGTTGATTATGTGCTGCTCTGCTGTGGTAGAGTGGTGTTGTCAGCGCTTGTCTTTAATCTTATAACATTCTTTCACCTCACGCTCATTGACTAGTCTAGATGGAGGTAGGGAATTATATAAGAGAGGGGGACTCGGCAAAGAAGTGTCCAGACCTGTGTTTAGGGATGCATCAACACCATTTTTTTCAGATGGCATATGAATACTTGTAGATACCAATACGATACTGATATAGAAATTACTATCGTAAACCTACTCAGTATTGATCAATCTATATACCGAGGAACATTTTATTTTCTCAGTTTAGATAGTGTTCATATGGGCGCACGGTGGCTTAGCACATTCGCCTCACGCCTCCAGGGTCGATTCCCACCGTGGCCCTGTGTGTGCAGAGTTTGCATGTTCTCCCCGTGCTGCGGGGGTTTCCACCCCCAGTCCAAAGACATGCATGGTAGGCTGATTGGCATGTCTAAACTGTCCGTAGTGTATGAATGGGTGTGTGAATGTGTATGTGATTGTGCCCTGTGATGGATTGGCACCCTGTCCAGGGTGTACCCCTTGTGCCCCATGCTCCCTATGATAGGCTCCAGGTTCCCCATGACCCTAAAGGAAGGATAAGCGGTATAGAAGATGGATGGATGGATGGATGGATAGTGTTCATGCACTTTGGGTATTAGGGTCATTCTTTATACCATAAGTTACTTCATTTGTTCATAATTAGCTAGCTACATTAGTTACCTTGAATCAAGTAGGGCTGAGAAACATGGGTTTTGTATCACTTAGGAAAAGTACTTCTATAGTACAGCGTTCATTAAAGTATGTTTTAAAATCCCTTATTGTCATGAACTGACATGAATTGGCGCATCCTTTCCGAGTGATAACTTGACGAAGACATGTAGCACCATAGTTTTTCCTTTGATGAATAAATCTCAACGGTCTAAATGACAAAAAAAGAACCCTCAGGTGCATTATTGACATAAAACCGTCCTTATCCAATCGAATATTGACATCTGCTTGCCATAAATCTCTGTGCTTGCATGCTTATCGGTGAAGTAGAAATGATTCTACGTAGTCTTGAGGCATTTGTCGAATGTTGCTCAAATTCACCGATTATTTGGAGCTTTTCAGTTTCCCCGACGTGTGTGTGATGAGCAATAATGAGTGAAATGTTTGCGAAATGTTATGCTGAAAAATCAATCCATAGCTAACGGTACTAATTCATTACGAAATCTGTCGAATAATGTAAAGAATGACGTTCATAACACAGTAAATAGTATTCTTAAGACTGCACTTGAGTTCTGATGACTAAAACTAACAATTTAGCATTTTTTTTTAAAAAAAGTGTATTTACTGGATAATAAAACTCACGGTTTGAAATGATAAGGCGCTTAAGCAGTTAACTCTGATTAAGACTCGACGTTTTACGTTCTTCCTTCCTCAGCTCTACCTGCTACTCCCATCCTGACCTCCTCTCTCTCTCTCTTTCTCATCTCACGTTCTCCAATGTGCTGTTTTATTTCATTCCTTTAACGTTCAACTTCTAGTCCAATAACTTAAATGGTTTTCCTCACAATAAGAACAATCATATCCCGTATCTTCTTTTCTTCAGAACTCTCCTCGCCTCATCTAACCGTCTAATACCGGTCCTTTTTCTTTTCTTCTTTTTCTCTTGAACTGGTAAACCTGGCCTCTTTGGTTCCTTCTTCCACCCCCACCCCCCTCTCCTCCCAGACAGATCGACCTTTTCTGTCTTATCACCCATAATGGATCAGACTAATTCCCTTCTAACATTACTCTCACGGGCTATTACTGCTCAATTACAGTGTGGCTGACTGTTTCTCCACTTCTGTACCATGGCTTTCCATCTGCCCTTTATCTCTTCCTTTATGTAGCACAATAGTGAAAGAACGAGAGATTTAAATACACAGAGACGTAGACGGACGCGAACGAGAGAGGACAGGAAGCCGCGAGCTCGATCCGTAAAACTTATATAATGTATAAAACACAATAACAAAGTTGGTTTGAGGTCGGCGTGTTTGTGTTTGCTTTAAATTATTCCTGTGAAGTTTCCTCAGTGGTGTGGTCTGGACTTTATGGGGCTTTATTTCAGGCTGGGTGCAATGCCAACTACACACACACACACACACACATACACATACACACACACACACACACACACACACACACACACACAACGTAGTCCTCTGTAGTTTCCCAGAGACTTCCTAAACACTCAGCTAATCACAGCACCCTTTCCCTCTGCTGAGTCTGCGCTCTCTCTGTTCCCACTGTCTCTCTGTCTGTGTACGATCAGACCGCCTCAGGCCGTAGAATTCTTTAAAATGACTCGTCGTCCTGTGGGAGACTAACGGCTCGTCGTGATCTGCTCTTCCCACTCCTGTTTGTTTCTGTGTTAGCACTCTAAACATGTCTATATTTCCATCTGTTTTATTATTGTTGTCTGCGGGAGTTTTATGACCTCTGCAAGCGAGGTTACATGTCTGTTCGTAAAAGACAGAATCGAATAATAGCAAGAAAGCTCATATTATGCTTGTAATTGAGGATATATTGAGTCATGATAATGTTTTTAATAAAAACTTTTTTTTTTTTTAAAGTCCAAAGCTGACTGAAGCTTTGGTGGAGGAGAAGGAAGTGATCTGATGCGGGCCAGCTGTCTGAACAGGGTTATGTGTCTTTGTAAAAAAAAAAAAAATAAAAAATAAAAAAAGGAGCCATTCGTGTTTACACACACACACGCGCGCGCGCGCGCGGACGGACGGAGACGCTCATACAAACTCCCACTTCTGCTAATCGGTTGTTGCTTGTATTGTGTGCACACACGCAAATGTTCTTTGCCTTGCATCATTCAAAAGGGCATGGTTTAAGCACATCCACACACAGACATGCACACACTTGTGTGTTACTGCATCACTGGGAATAAATGTGCACTTAAAAGGGCATTAATGTGGCCAAAAGAAATGCCGTATGCTGCCATTTTATTGGTCCTTAAGTTCACATTTATTTTTTTCTCCCAGTATTTATGAGAAAACTTAAATACAAAAGTGTATTCTCTCTTCTTTCTGTCTCACTTACACTTGTTTCTTGTTTAAGGAACGTTTGTGAAGGAAGAATGTTGACATTTTTTTGTGCTTGATTGACTCTGATGATGGAAAAAGTTCAGAGATGATGAGCCATGTTATAAATACTGGCGTGCGTTCATTTGATCAAAAATACTGTATATTCATTCATTCGTGCGCTTCATGCTGTTCAGGGTTATAGTGGAGCGTATACTGGGAACACGCTCATTCACACCTACGTGTGATTTAGTGTAGCAAATTTACCTACAGTCATGTTTTTGGGAGGTGTGATAAGCTTCACTGAACATTTCCGGGGTTTCCCCCCCCTATTAATCACGTGCCGATTCCCACCCACCAGCTGTCTGGCTTTTTCCATATACACTTGTGAACCCTTTAGAATGTTCTATATTTCTGCATAAATATGACCTATAACATCATCAGGTTTTCACACAATTATTGAAAATAGATTAAAAAAAGGACCCAATTAAACAAATGAGACAAAAATATTATACTTGGTCATATATTTATTGAGGTAAATGCTCCAATATTACATATTTCGTGTTGTTATATTTATTTTATTTTATTTTATTTTATTCTATCTTGTTTATTTTATGTACATGTTGGCACGGAACAAAATTGAGTGGCTCTTAATTTCATTGTACATGTGTATAGTGACAATAAAAGGCATTCATTCATATCTGTGAGTGGCAAAAGTATGTGAACCTTTGCTTTCAGTATCTGGTGTGACTCTCTTGTGCAATTTCCGGTAACTGTTGATCAGTCCTGTACATCGGCTTGGAGGAATTTTAACCCGTTCCTCAGTATAGAACAACTTCAACTCTGGGATGTTGGTGGGTTTCCTCACATGAACTGATTGCCTCAGGTCCTTCCACAACATTTCTATTGAATTAAGGTCATGACATTGACTTGGCCATTCCAAAACATTCATTTTATTCTTCTTTAGAACGACTTGTGTGTTTAGGGTCGTTGTCTTACTGCATGATCCACTTTCTCTTGAGATTCAATTCATGGACAGATGTCCTGATATTTTCCCGTAGAATTCGCTGGAATAATTCAGAATTCATTGTTTCATCAATGATGGCAAGCCGTCCTGGCCCAGATGCAGCAAAACAGACCAAACCATGACACTACCACCACCATGTTTCACAGATGTGATAAGGTTCTTATGCTGGAATGCAGTGTTTCCTTTTCTCCAAGCATAACATTTCTCATTTAAACCGAAAATTCTATTTTGGTCTCATCCGTCCACAAAACATTTTTCAATTAGCCTTCTGGCTTGTCCACATGATCTTTAGCAAACTGCAGAGGGGCAGCAATGTTCTTTTTGGAGAGCAGTGGCTTTCTCCTTGCAACCCTGCCATGTACACCATTGTTGTTCAGTGTTCTTTTTATTGTAGACTCATGAACATTAACATTAGCCAATGAGAGAGAGACCTTTAGTTGCTTAGAAGTTATCCTGCGTTCCTTTGAGACCTTGTGGACTATTACACATCTTGCTCTTGGAGTGATCTTTGTTGGTGGACCACTCCTGGGGAGGGGAACAATGGTCTTAAATTTTCTCCATTTATACACAATCTGTCTGACTGTAGATTGGTGGAGTCCAAACTCTTTAGAGATGGTTTTGTAACCTTTTTTAGCCTGATGAGCATCAACAACTCTTTTTCTGAGCTCCTCAGGAATCTCCTTTGTTCATCCCATGATACACTTCCACAAACATGTGTTGTGAAGATCAGACTTTGATAGATCTCTGTTCTTTAAATAAAACACAGCGCTCACTCACACCTGATTATCATCCCGTTGATTAAAATCACCTGACTCTAATTTCACCTTCAAATTATCTGAAAATTCTAGAGGTTCGCATACTTTTTCCACTCACAGATATGTAATATTGGATCATTTCCCCCAATAAATAAATAACCAAGTATAATATTTTTGTCTCATTTGTTTAACTGGGTTCTCTTTGTCGACTTTTAAGACTTGTGTGAAAATCTGATGATGTTCTAGGTCATATTTATGTAGACATATTGAAAATTCTAAAGGGTTCACAAACTTTCAAGCACCACTGTACATGAACTCACAGACAACCATTAATGGCTAGTGTCACGGTGAGGGAGGGGAAAGAGAGCGTATTCCATTCCTCCAACCCAGAGAGCATGGAGAATTTTGACTCCTTGACACCCGGCCATTGGATTCAAACCTTGGATTCAAAGTTGCTCAGAATCTGTCTATGTCTAAGTGACCCATAATCTGTCTTTGATCTGAGCGCACCTGTCTTACAAAACAACTCCTTTGTCACAGACAACAAAAAATATCCATCTTATTTGTGAGACAATCCTTCACAGTAGACGCAACAAATGAATGCGCTAGTGCCAAAGCCTGTGTTGCAATGACTCAGGAGGTCGTCAGCTGCATATGATCAGGTCTAGAAGGTGAATAAACCCCAGATGGCTAGCAATGGTGGGACGGGGGTGTGGTGAGATTGCTATCTGATCGTTCTCATTCATTCCACATGGCCGCATATCAGATATGCGTCCGATTTGGAACCACATGCAAAAGTGACTCGGGTCGGATTTGAAAAGATCAGAAATTTGTGTCCACATAACCCTGAAAAAAAAATCAGATTTGTGTTATATTAAGGTAGAAAATTGGACTTATAGTATAGTCACTTGAGTGTAGCTGTAGACAGTAACCTGTACTCAGGATTATTATTATTATTATTATTATTATTATTATTATTATTATTATTATTATTATTATTATTATTATTATTATTATTATTATTATTATTATTATTATTATTATTATGAGAATGCTTCTTCTTTGGGCAGTGTTGGCTTAACGGTTAAGGCTCTGGGTTATTGATCGGAAGGCCGGGGGTTCAAGCCCCAGCACTGCCAAGCTGCCACTGTTGGGCCCTTGAGCAAGGCCCTTAACCCTCTCTGCTCCAGGGATGCTGTATCATGACTGACCCTGCGCTCTGACCCCAGCTTCCTAACAAGAAAATAATTTCCCCGTGCTGCAATATATATATACGTGACAAATAAAGGTTTGTTCTTCTATGATATCAGGATCGCAAATACCAATATAACAAACGATATATTGTTAACCCCTCTCACACACTGAATTGTTTCTCATGGGCGAAACCCCAAATGAATGTGTGGCTCTAATTACAGTCTAGTCTATGCTACATGTTTCAATTAACTTTCCAGAGTTTTTTGTCTACATAATGTCTTTCATCCCCATGAGGCAGTATGTGAACAGGATGCTGTTCCCAGGAAGAGGTAAATACAACTCGCACACTCTTAAACAACAACAACAAAACTTCATACAAAAGTCACAGTTTTTAACACTGTGACACGCCATTTCTTTTATTCCGGATAGTATCATTGTGTTTAAAGGGTGGTGGTGGTGGTGGTGGTGGCAACTGTGAGTGTGAGAAAAACCAACCAGAGAAAACCAATCTGGTTCAGTTTCAGGGCAGGGCTGAGCGAAGGACTGGCGCAGGAGAGAAGGAGGGGGTTGGAAGAGAGAAAGAGAGGGAGAGAGAGATTTCTATGTGTAGCCAGTGGAAAGAAAGAGCTTCATTATCAGCCCATCTCTGAGTGCTGGTTTGGGGGGAGGAGAGAGGAGGGGAAGGGGGTCTCCTACTGTCCCAGGTGAGGGGACGAACAGGTGAACACAGTTATTAGGAGGAAAGCTGAGCCTACTTTCTCTCTCTTTCGTTCTTTCTCTCTCGTTCCGTGTGTTTTATCTTTCACACGCACACTGATCTACTGTTTTCAACAAAGGGGGAAAAAAAAGATTAAAGGTATATGCGTGTGTGTGTGTGTGTGTGTGTGTGAGAGAGAGAGAGAGAGATAAAGTACATAATTGAATGTTACATTTGAGTCTGACTGATATGAGACACTGCTTTCTTGGGTTCCACTCTATTAGAGCTGGGTGATATGTATCCTAATGATATGTAAGGAATAAAACACAATGAGGTGTGCTATTATAGGAAACGTATCAACAATGTGGCCAGACACAAAGCTATTTACCGAGTTGTTCGTCTGTTACTACCCTGAAGTTGCTTATTTTTCCAATAACGGCGTGTCCTGAAGTACATTATTCCTCTTACAACACAGCAGATTGCCAATTATTATGAGTTTTAACCCATCATACATGCATCTATTTATAGTTCCATTTAACGTGGTCCATAAAACAAGTTAGTTCCTGTTATATCACTTGATATAGCAGCTATAAACATTTCTCCCCTTACCTGTCTGTCTTTCTCTCTCTCACTCTCTCTCTCTCTCGCTCTCTCTCGAAGTGAATAAGATTAAAAACAATGCGGCGTGTCATGTGCAAAGCGCAAAGCTCTCTCTCCTGAAGAGTTTCCCACGGCAGAAAACTTACCATTACAAAGCACTGACACCGGAGACTCGTTCCATAAACGTCTCCTTCGTTACGATGACACGTTTTTTTCTTTCGTATTTTAACATGTTTTTAATCTGTTTTATTATGTGGAGCGTGCGCCGTACGGGTCCCTGTGAACGAGCTGTTACCATAGAAACAATAACGTATTAGAACAAGCGCGTTAGTATAACCCTGTGATTGGAGTTAGAGATGGCACTACTGTCAAATATGGCGTTATAGAAAATTAACCAAGGTCGTGGTATAGAATGCTGTACTGTATGTAAGGCAATACTCCGATATGAACTGCTGTCAGTAGTCTTTTTTAAAAATGACACTGTGATTACTATAAGAAATCATGTATTAGACATTAAGAGCTATTTCTGGAGCAGTAGTAGGTTTGTTGTTGTTTTTGTTGTTCTTATCCTTAGGGTTAGGGCTAGGGTTAGGTTCTCTTAAGTATAGTAAGGTTTTGTAATATTTGGCCAAACTAAATATTTAAAAAAAAAAAAAAAATGTATGTGGTGTATGGTGAAGTGAATATGTCTTCATGTATGGTAATGATATATTGCCCATGTTGCCTACTCACCTGTCCTTTCTCTCTCACTTTACGTGTCTCTCTCTCTGTCTTTCTACCTATTTATATTCTCCCTTTAATCTGTTGTAACAGTGCTCATTAAGGTTTTCACTGAGGAGAGCTAGCTGGCCCAGAGAGCAGCCCGTGGGCCATGCTGTGATGACAGACTAGACAAAACCTCTCATTCCCGGTGAAGTCATCCCTCTTTATTTCTACTATTCCAACGACTTTAAGGCAGAAGAGGAGGGATAAAAATCAGGGAATGCCCCCGGTGAAAGGCTGGGGAGTGTGAGTGAGTGAGTGTGGGCGTGCTTGTGTGTGTGTGTGTGTGTTGTGTGTATGCATGTGATCTTCATGTGGTTGGACTTTTTGCAACTTTGGACTTCAGGTCACTCTGTTCTCAGTCTCTGGGCTTTGAGGCATTAAAATGAATAAGGGTCAGATTGTGTTTAGTAGCCTGAGGGCACAGGGGTCAGTGAACGACAGTAATATCCACACTGACCCCACCCACCCATTTTTCTCTCTTTCTCTCCATCTATCTGTCTCTCTTACTGTCGCTCTCTTTTCTCCCCCCTCTCTGTCTCTCTCCGTTCCTCCCCCTCTGCTTGTATGCTGTTCTCTTTCCCTTTTCTCTGTCTGTCTCTCTCTCTGTCTTGTTCTCTGTCTGTCTGTCTCTCTCTCCCTTTAACTCATTCTCTCTGTCTGTCTCTCACTGTCTTGTTCTCTCTGTTTCTGTCTCTCCCCTCTCTCTGTTTCTCTCTGGCTCTCTCTATGTCTTGTTCTTTGTCTGTCTCTCTCTCCCTTTAGCTCATTCTCTCTGTCTGTCTCTCACTGTCTTGTTCTCTCTGTTTCTGTCTCTCCCCTCTCTCTGTTTCTCTCTGTCTCGCTCTCTGTCTTGTTCTTTGTCTGTCTCTCTCTCCCTTTAGCTCATTCTCTCTGTGTGTCTCTCACTGTCTTGTTCTCTCTGTTTCTGTCTCTCCCCTCTCTCTGTTTCTCTCTGTCTCGCTCTCTGTCTTGTTCTTTGTCTGTCTCTCTCTCCCTCTCCATCATTCTCACGGCCTTGTTCTCTCTGTCTCTGTCTCTGCCTCTGTCTCTGTCTGTCTTGTTCTCTGTCTATCTGTCTCTCTCTCCCTCTCCCTCATTCTCACTGTCTTGTTCTCTCTGTCTCTGTCTGTCCCTCTCTGTGTCTTGTTCTCTGTCTGTCTGTCTCTCGCTCTCCCTCATTCTCACTGTCTTGTTCTCTCTCTCTCTCTCTCTCTCTCTCTCTCTCTGTTTCTCACTGGCTGTCTCTCTCTGTGTCTTGTTCTCTGTCTGTCTGTCTCCCTCTCCCTCATTCTCACTTGTTCTCTCTCTCTGTGTCTCTCTCTGTCTCTCTCTCTCTCTCTGTTTCTCACTGGCTGCCTCTCTCTGTGTCTTGTTCTCTGTCTGTCTGTCTCCCTCTCCCTCTTTCTCACTGTTTTGTTCTCTCTCTCTCTCTGTCTCGCTCTCTCTGTCTCTCTCTCTCTCCCTCCCTCTCCCTCTTTCTCACTGTCTTGTTCGCTCTCTCTCTCTCTCTCTCTCTCTCTCTCTCTCTCACTCTGTTTCTCACTGGCTGTCTCTCTCTGTTTCTCTCTGTCTGTCTCTCTCTCCCTCTCCCTCATTCTCAATGTCTTGTTCTCTCTCTCTCTGTCACTTTCTTGATCCGTCCGTCTGTCTGTCTGTCCCCCCCCCCTGTATTTCTCCCTGTCTCTCTTTTTCCCTTTCCCCCTCTTTTTCCCCCCCTCCCGTTCTCTCTGATCATTATTCTCAATTACCTTTAGGACATTATTCTCCATTACCTATTGCGGTGAGTCAGGCCCTGCCCAAAGCAGCTCAAATTCCTTATTCTTTCTCAGCACTCGCAGATAAGGAGGCGGGAGGTGTCTGTTCATTTTAAAATGTTCCTGTCTTATTTCCACTGTCCTAATGCTTCATTCTAATGGCGTGTCTATTAACAGAGTCAGAATAAAGGAGTGGAACAAAGCGGTTAAAGTGGCGTTCCGCTCCGCGCAATGTTGAGCTCTGCATGTGGGACTTTCCGTGTGTAATATTTAACACTCTTCATTTCTGTCCCAGAAGACTAATGGGCGTTGTGTTCTCACCACTAGCACCTTTTTCATGCCTTTGGCTGTGCTGCGCATGGTATTCACTAACATTTATAGACCTATCACGTCCTTGATGTGTTCCACCTCCGTAACCCTGTCTTTCTCCATGGTGTGAGGCGGTACAGCTCAGCACAGGTGTGATGGGAGTTGATTGCAAACCACAAATACTTCTCTCAAACGAGCACATTAACACAGACTCAGGTTCTGATCTGTATCATGAGATAAGCCGGACTTTAAATAAAGGTTTACGATACATTTTTAAATAATAATAATAATAATAATAATAATAATAATAATAATAATTCTGAGTTATCAGATGTTAACCTCAGCATTAAAGCATGCCAAGCGTGCCGTCTCATGATTACACCATTTGGCACAGACGGAGAGGGTAGACTGACGCTTCCCTTCTTATTATAAGCCACCACAAGCTGAAGATTGTCACCAGGCACTCGTGAGATGGCTTTCCTGAGTGTTCGGATTAGTGTGAGGAAATTAAGTTTGCTCAAATCTGCTTACCCCCGTCCCCATCTGCCCACGCTCTCTTTATCTCTCTCCGCTCTCGTGACTCTGACACTAATTTTCGCTCAATACCTCAAGCGGTCACAGGTCAAGAACTTTGACCTCCCAGCCTCCTTTCGTCCCTCTAATGGGTTCAGGTTTGTCGGCTCACAACACGGACACTTTGTTGGCAGATTTGGTGTGTTTATTAAATTAGTTCGAGAAGTTTTCCTGTACGTATCGTGTATTTAGGATTTAGAATTATGCATTGAAGATCCCAAATTTGGGATTGGATGCGATGTATGAATGTGTTCGAAGCTCTGTGGAGGTTATGTGTGTGCGTCAGTACGCTGTAAATTGATGCCTAATCTATTGTGTTGTATTGTGCAAAGTTCTGCCCTCAGTTACCTGGGCATTCCTGCTGCCTGGGAACCAAAGCTACTCACTTACCATAAGGGGGAAAAAATATCTCCCTCTTCATTCCATGTCTCCCACGCATACACACACTGATACACACACACACACACACACACACACACACACACACACACACACACACACACACACTGCATACCTGTGCAGCCACGCATGAAGTGGGCTCATGACTACTCACTCTGTCTTTATAGGCCCATTGATCTTATTCTTTCTTTCTTTCTTTCTTTCACTCTCTTTCTCTCATGCACTAGCTCTCTCGCTCTTACTTTGCATCAATATCCCTAACAATTATTCCACATCAGTTAAGCTGATCACAATGATTTGAGCTGGTTGTGATTAATCTTTAGATTCTACAAGAACCCTGAATGGCATTTGGGGTGCCATTTAACCCATCTAACTCTTTTTTCCCCTTCTCTTTCATCATCTTTTTCACTTTGTTTTCTAAGAGTATCAGCGTTGAAAGTAGCAACAGGGTCGAAGCATTGAATTAACAAATATGCAGTATGTGGTTAATTAGCAGCCATGCTAATCACATGAGGACATTAAAGAGAATTCTAACAAGTTACATAACATTTTTGTGAATAATTTACTATCGTTTAGATAACAGTGTCTAGCTTTTACCGTGACCCTGTCGGTCAATATACTGTATTCAATATTAATGAAAATAAGGAAGAAAAGATTAATCGAATGTGCTATTCTTCTTCCCGTGATCTGTAAGAAATTCAGACAGCAATGATAATAATAATAATAAGAAGAAGAAGACGTTTTATTTATATAGCAACTGAACTAACAAATGAACATATACACGCTAAAAAAGCCTGTTGGAAAAATGTTTTCTCGATGGATGATACCAAAATAGAATTTTTGGTGTAAATGAGAAGCGTTATGATTGGAGAAAGGAAAACACTGCATTCAAGCATAAGAACATTATCCCATCTGTGAAACATGGTGGTGGTAGTGTCATGGTTTGGGGCTGTTTTGCTGCATCTGGGACAGGACAACTTGCCATCATTGATGGAATAATGACTTCTGAAGTATACCAGCGAATTCTACCGGAAAATGTCAGGACATCTGTCCGTGATCTGAATCTCAAGAGAAAGTGGGTCAGGCAGCAGGATAATGACTTGTGTACGTGTATTATTATACTATTGTTGTGCTTATATTCTAAAAAGTTAGTACAAGTGATGATGAACTCATTAATCTTAATTAAATGTATGATCATTATTCAGCTAGAATTTCATAATTGCGAAAGACATTTGTGTAACATCCATGCCCAATTGTACTGGCACACACACACACACACACACACACACACACACATACACAAACTCACCCACATTTACATATACTGCGCTTGACATACTAAGCAGCAGTCAGAGGAAGTTAATTCCCTTAAGATTCGTTCTTATGTTTAGTGAAGATAAGCTAATAACCTCGGGACATGCAGTGTCTGGGAACACGCTGCTTTAATGATTTCATCTGTGTGCAAATTGGATTGGAATGGAAGCTTCTATAATAAGGAAGAAAAAGGGGAAAGGGTGCGAGCGTCCCCCCTCCCCCCCTCCCCCATCACCTTTATGTGAAAAGGTGATGGGAACAGGAAGTAAGGTTATTAAGAAGTGTGGATGTGTGTGTTCATGTGGATGTGAGAACTCTCATCTCTTTGTGGACATCCAGTTTCCATGCGATGATAGGAAACCATGAAAACCCGTGTCATGTGCTCTGCTTTGCAAGTTTTACATTGAACGATAAAGACGAACGATAAAGGTGCACGTGTACGTGCACCTGTAAGAAGACTCTGGGCCACATGGTGTGCTAAAAGCTTTGCTAATTTTGTTGTCCGCTTGATTGTTCTGTCATCCTGTCTTCTTTTCACTGTTTTTTTTTGGGGGGGAGGTTTCTTGCATTCTTATTGTTTCTCCGCTCACCGCACTGAGTGAACTCTCTGTCACTCTCACCTTCTCTCTTTGATTATATTTAATGGTTGTTCTGCTTCCAGACTCTGCGCCACTTCCTTCTGCCTTTTCAGTTCTTCCCTACATCCTCTCTTTATTTCCGCACATAATCCCTTCTCTGATTTTCGGTCTTTTTTTTTCTCCACATCAATCGCTCTTTTTGATCTTCTACTGATAAATATGAGTTTTAGCGGTCTTTGCTGAACCCAAGCAGTTTGTAGCTGCTAGTTAACTGCTACCACAGAGCTATTATTACTGAAGGTCTCTAAGATCCTGTTGGTTAGATTGGACTCTCTGCAGTGGCTAATGAGCATTTCATGCCATGTCAGATCAGTGGAGAGCTCATAATAGTTCACTGTTTTAAACCAACAGACATGTAGATATCTGTCTAGTAGAGGTGTGACATAATTAGTGCTCCAGATATCTTTGTCTTTATATCTTCAGCTGGATCTGTATTTTAACCAGAAGGTGGGGGTTGGGGGTTTGAATCCTGCCTCCGCTTAGTGTGTATGGAGTTTGCATGTTCTCTCTGTGCATTGGTGGTTTCCTCCGAGTACTCCTATTTCCTCCCGCGATCCGAAGACATGCGTTGTAGGCATTTCCAAATCGTCCGTAGTATGTGGTGTGTGCGATTGGCACCAAGTCAAACATATGTTTCCATCCAGATTCCATCCCAACTTTACTTCTGAAACACTCAGCCTGTCTAAGACACTCTTTTTACACCCAATCATGTTATTGACCCGTTCCCAACTAACCAAATTAGTTGCAAAATGTTCCTCCAGCTGTTTCTTTTTAGTAACACTTACTTTTCCAGCCTTTTCTTGCCCCCGTCCCAACTTTTTTGAGACGCGCTATGGCCATCACATTCAAAATGACCTTATTTTTTCCTTAAAATGGTACATTTCCTCAGTTTAATCATTTGATATGTCTTCTGTGTTCTATTCTGAATAACAGATGGGCTTTTATGAGATTCGCAAATCATTGAATTCTGTTTTTTTTACACAGCGTTCCAACTTTTTTTTAGAATTGTGGTTGTAATATTTGATCAGATTTACTTTAGTTTTGGGCTCTTCATATTCTAAACAGATTTTAAAAACAAGTTTTTTGTTGTTGTTGTTATTGTTGTTGTTGCTGTTCATTAAAACATACAGTATACAGTACAAAAGAAATAGAATGGATATTCGATTGGATATTTGATTCTTTTCCATAAAAGAATACATACCAAAAAAACAACAACACCAATTTGCTTGAAATCACATCGTTCCAGTATATAATCTGATAGTTACATAAACAGTTCTGTGAAGTAGGAATAGCATAGATTTATCCTCTTCAAGGTGAAACCGCAATATTATCCCACCTGCAGCTTCCTGAAGTTTGAAGGCAGAATTATACGGTGAAGCTGATAATGGTAATACAGTTCCATAAAACTGTATACAGACCAGTTTACAATATAATTTAAAAATAAGATTACATACAGTATATCGAGGCTTAGTGGTTAGCACGTTCGCCTCACACTTCCAGGGTTGGGGGTTCGATTCCCACCGTGGCCCTGTGTGTGCGGAGTTTGCATGTTCTCCCCGTGCTGTGGGGGTTTCCTCCGGGTACTCCGGTTTCCTCCCCCAGTCCAAAGACATGCATTGTAGGCTGATTGGCGTGTGTAAAGTGTCCGTAGTGTGTGAATGGGTATGTCATTGTGCCCTGCGATGGACTGGCACCCTGTCCAGGGTGTACCCCGCCTTGTGCCCGATGCTCCCTGGAATAGGCTCCAGGCTTCCCCGTGACGCTGAAAAGGATAGAGCGGTATAGAAGATGGATGGATGGATGGACAGTATATCGATAACGTTTCAAATAAGCATGTGGAGGTTTGGTATTTGTATTTGACTTCCATCACTTGTTAACTGCATTAGTCTTTTTACCTCCAGTGTAATAATAATAATAATAAGAGCAGAAATCAGCATTAAAAATGTCTTGGCAGTTTAACTATTTCTGTGTGTCGCTTTGGATAAAATGTCTGCCGATGAATGCGTTTAAGTTCATTTTGCATCAAACTTTATGACTAAATATAACCTCCTGCTTGAGGTACCTGTTTACCTAAACACACCCATCCAAAAGAAAACACACACACCCACAAATACATCAACAGCACGCTAAACGCACACCGTGTGCCTTTTTGTCATCCAGACGTGGTCATTTCCTGCGGAAAACGTGGGGCCCTGTCGCAGAGTTGCTCGAAGCGTTGGTGTTGTTTTTAGAGTCCTGAAATCGCATACCTTTGTCGGACCAATTAAGCCAGGAAGAATTTGACTATCGGTAAGGGAGCGAGGGAGGGGGCACAGGATAAAAGCACAGAGAGAGAGGGAGTAAGGAGAGGCCTTCTGTAATCATGGCCTGAAAGAAAGAAAACAAAAGCGTTAGAAAATAAAAGAATAGGGCAATATGGTGATCATTCAGGGCAGGAGAAGGGACGCCGGAGGACAGAGTTCAGCTCAAGTCACGTGTGTTTCATATTTCACACGGTAATGCATGACTATTGTTGGAGAGATTTTGTCTTTCTCCATGTATGTTTTCATGTGGGTGTGTAAGTAGAATATGCAATGAGGCATTGTTCTGAAACGTAAGTGCTGAAATAATTGAATCTCCTACTCTCATTTTTTTCCTCGCCTTCTCGCTCTCATCACACACTTGATGTTTGTTACCTTGTTGCCGCTCCGATGCCCCCTTGTACAACCATAATGATTAGGTGGAATGCCACCGCTGCTATGGCAACATCTACCCTGCCAGGTATGTGTGTGTGAGACAGAATGGGAAACTGTAATTATTACGGTGCTGATTAAATCGCGAGCGCATGTGCACACATGCTCGTAAATGACCGTAGTGATGTTTTAGTGGACTCGCAATCTTTGACGCGAGTGAGGCTGGCGATAATCACACATCTGTTGCTTTAATGGACTCTACGTGCCTTGAGTGTGTATGCTTTATTTGGGTATGTGTTCGTGACATGATGGAGGGGTGAACATGTACCGAAAGTGAACGGGGTTTGTTTACAGAAGCTGACCAGACTGAGTGAGGGAGAGAGAGAGAGAGAGAGAGAGAGAGAGAGAGAGATGCAGGAAGGCAGAATATAACATGTGTATGCAGCATAGCGTGACAAATGTGGTTGTGTGTGTGTGAAACCATGTGGCGGTGCTCATGGGGGCGGGGTGAGGGGTGGCAAGTGAGATGCAATGTCAGAGAGTGTATGTAAGGGAAAAGCAGCAGAAAAAAAGCTAGAGAGAGAAAGAGAGAGAGAGAGAGAGATGGGGAAATTCCTGTCTGTGGGCAGGGAGTTCTTCCTGTTGGAACGAGATGTTTGTACAGCCCAGCTTAGCCGGGATATCCTCCTCCCAGTACCCCTGCCAGGCAGAGACACAGAGAGACATCACTCAAAATGAGAACAAGCCTAAGTCAGAAAATGAAGTATTTTACCACAAGTAATTAGAATTCCTCTGAGTCTGAGGCCAAATTTGAAGTGAGGATATGTTCACACCAGGGATGTAAATAGGGGTGGAAAGAAAAATTGGTCGTTGATTAGACTGTATAGGTTGTGATTTTGCCATTGAATATTGATGCACACTCCCCAGTATGCATGCGAGAGACAGAGATTGAGGGAGAGAGAATGAGAGAGAGAGAGCGTTGACTGTCTATGTATTAAATCAAAACTTCCGAGTCAACAAACCCTCAGCAAGGAGTCTTGAAAAAAAGCTCTCAGCACTCTGCTACATGCAAAACCTGCAATGCTGCAATAAAATATACGAGCAGCACTACAAACCTCACTCGCTACACACCTACGAAGGCAGCAGGACATCTGTTCATGATCTGAATCTCAAGAGAAAGTTGGTCAGGCAGCAGGACAGTGACTTGTACGTGTACTATTATACTATTGTTATGCTTATATTCGAAAAAGTCAGTACAAGGAATGATGAACTCATTAATCTCAATGAAGTGTATGAGAAATAATCAGCTAGAATTCCGTAAAGATTCAAGAGGTGCCGCTATCATCGTCGTTTCTTAAAGAGCTCTCTATCTCTTAATGTCTTCCCAAATCAGTCGGTTACTTTATTTGCAATGTGTCCCGATGGCATTACAGGAAATGCCGGATTCAGACACAGGATAGCTATTCTGGAACATTGATAGGGTTAGGGTTAGGGTTAACCCTAATCCATGTTTAACCCATGTTTACTTGCATATCCACATCGGTTTCTACAGTTGAGGTCATAAGTTTACATACGCCTTGCAGAATCTACAAAATGTTAATAATTTAAAATAATAATAATTATAACAGGGATCATAACAAATTTTTATCATTTTGTCTTCTGGGAAACATGTAAATATCTTACGTAGCTTCTGAAGGCAGCACTAAATGAAGCTCTTTAAACAAAATAACAACAATTTACAGTGGGCAGTTTAACTGCTCAGGACAAACATCTATCAGAAAACATAAAAACAGTCATTTGTCATCCAGGTAACAACACACAGTATTACGAATCAAGCGTGTGTAAACTTTTGAACTGGTTCATGTGTGTAAATTCAGTTATTATTGTGTCTTGTGGACTATATGTGAACATGTGTTATGTGAAATAGTTTATTCAGGGCAGAACTAAATAAAAAAACAAAATGCCATTATTATTATTATTATTATTATTATTATTATTATTATTATTAAGGAGTATGCAAACTTGTGACCTCAACTGTATAGTAACGACGCATAACATCGACAATTCACAGTAGTTTATGTTATACTTTAGGCAATTTTGTACGATGGCTCTAAAAATATTCGGCGCAGACGACAGTGACAAAACCTGTGCCATGAAGAGACGCCCTCCCTTTACCTGCTTTAATTCTGTTTCTGTATGTTCTACTGTGAATAACGTATGGGGTTTTATGAGATTTGCAAATGATCGCATTCTGTTTTTATTTACATTTTACACAGCGTCCCAACTTTTTTGGAATTGGAGTTGTAATATTTTGTTGCCAGGGAGTTGTTTAAATCTAATTGTTTTTGTGTTATAATATAATGCATACTTCTCAATAATTTCCTACAGTCTTAATCACTCTTTTTGTGTCTACATTACAGCCAGTTGAGGTATTCCGTCGCTGTCTCGCCTCTGGCGTAATGCAGTGACGTTGTTAAGAAGGCTAGACACCACAGAGTTTTACGTCCGTTCAACTCAAATTCACTGTAACAGCTAGTCCCGAACGCAGCCTTTCTCTCCATCGCCTCCTAAAACCATGTTTAAAATGCTGGCCTTCTTTTTCACCTGCTCACCCTCGGATTGATTTTTCTGTCCCTTGCAGTCGACCCACGACGTACGACGTACGTACATTAAAAGCGAAAACGATCGGGCACGTTAAAAAGATCGTGTTAATACGCTAATCTAATTCTAGCAGTAAATTTGAATTGAACAGGCTTGTAGTGCAAACTTAGCCGTAGATATAGATGGAAATAAATGGCACACGGCAAAATTTGTAGTGTTACATAAACACCTTTAGCGCTTATATAAGTCCAGCTGGACGCAATCCAACACCGTAAGAGATCATTTGACACTGGAGAGGAAGAGAAAGTGGAGAACAGAACGGACTAGTTCCTTCTACAAACGCAGCCATGGCGAGACAGATGTAAACACAAGTCTTGTTCGTCTAATGAAAGCATAGCGAGGTGGGAGGCTGGCGAATGGGAAACTAATTTGTGTGATACATGGCTGTTTTGCTATATTCCTTCCATTTTTCACGTGCTCGTTTTTTGTGTCCGAGACAGCCGGCTTCCCAAAAGAGTAGCGGCAACATGCATCCACATATCCTCAGGCTGCTTTTAAAACATACTCATGCTAGTTAATATACGAGTGTCCTCTAGGAGGTAATTACTGCACAGGATGAACACGCTGAAACGACGAGCACGACGGCTGCTGCTTGTGTAAGGTATAAAACATGATCCTATATAGGAAAATATTCCATCAAGCGCTAGTGCGATGCGGCTCGACACGAAGCAGAGTGATTTATTCCACCCTGTAGTGCTTTGTTCCTCTTATACCACAACGGATTCCCAATCTTTAATCGATTCATGAAAGACATATGGTGTTTTCCTACATCTTTATTTCCACGTTTAGCGTTGAGGAAGGTCCGTGAGACAAGTGTCTGTTTTCTCTTACATCATAAGTAGTTATAAATAGTCGGAGCTCAAGTCGTTTCAAGACTGAAGTCGATGCACATGACTCCCGTGACACTGGCTGTGTATAAACAGCAGCATCATGGATGCTGGATAAGCATTTTAAGTCCATCTGTTTTTGTAGAAATAACACAGCATTAATCATTTCTGCAGCTAGACGGAATCCAGCATGCATTTTAAGCTGATGCTGTAGGTGTAACGCAGCATTTATCATCTCTGCAGATAGACAAACATCCACACACACACACATATATACACTGTTATGGACGTTAAGGCACCACATAAGCCCGTGCTTTGTCATCACTGCTGATATCATTGTCCCAAATAGTTAAAAAAAAAAAAAAAGTCAAGACCGTGTCTCTGATCTTATCTCTGCCAGTGTGTTTTTTTATCGTTGCTGTTGTTTACAGTGTAATCTTCCTGCATCTGTGAATGTTTGCCTCTCTTCTTAATTTGGCTGTGTATTTTTGGGATGTGTGTGTATGTCCATGTGGGTGGGGTGTGTGAGAAAGATTAGGACACTGGGGCACAGACATCCAGTCAGACAGGCATACGTCACAGAAGCCTTCCTGATCCCTGTGGGAAAGAACTCAGACCAGAGTATACTGGATTAACCCTGTTAGACACACACACACACACACACACACACACACACACACACATACAGAGAGAGCGATACAGTACACATCCACACATGCCTCCATTTTTCCCAGAAGGTTCAGACAAGAATGATCAGCATTCAGATGGTTTTATTTGCTGTGAAGATATGTTGTGCTCCTCTAGGACATTAGCTAGGCTGTGCACTGACACAGACCTGACAGTAATATTACTTGAATTGTCCTACCTTCATTTGCACACAGTGTGTTTCACTATGTAATGTTGTGTGTTACTATACTGTCTTCTTGTCAAGACTGACAACTAAACAAATGGCTGTAAACAGGATGTACTTTAAAGTGCACCTGTTATGGTTTTTCAAATATTCCCTTTCATTTAGTGTGTTATTTAGTTGTTTGTGAATGTAAAAAGTCTGCAAAGTTTCAAAAATCAAAGCGCACGACAAACTGAATGATCGACTCCCAAAAGAAGGAACCGATTTTGAACAGCTGAAACGAGTCGTTAGTGATTCCAGACTTTACTTCCTGTACTAAACTATGTAGGTTTGTAACAAAAAGCCCCGCCTCTGGTCTTCATTGGCTGCTCGCTGACAGCGGTAGACCAATCACGACAGACTGGGACGTCTGACCAATCAGAGCATGGTATGCTCTCTGAAAGGAGGTGTTTAGAACGAATCCTTTTTAAAACGTATCATTTAATGAGTCGTTTGTGACACTGGGAGAAAAAAGGTAATGCTGCAGTTTAAATTATGAACACATTAAAGTGTGACCTCGGATGCATGTAAATCTATCATATGAGAGCTTTAAAACAAAATTCGACATGTTTCAAAACCATAATAGGTGCTCTTTAAAGGAATACTCGAGTGTTTTTCAACTGAATCGTTATCTGTAGCCTACGTGTGATTAGCACAGACAAGGACATGTTTCCCTGTAGTGAGAAAAAGCACAGTAATTTGTATAATAAAAGTCTGGGTCGTTGAATTCTGAATTCTGTGAATAATTGTTTCAGATGTGTGACTCTATACTTATGGTGTCCCGTAAGTCCAGAATTAGATGAAATACCAAAATAAAAGCTATCATTTACAGAACGTGCTCCATATCTCTACCATTTTTCTGATTATACAAACGTCAGTGTAAGAACCAGTCTATAAACATGCGGCTAACGATGTCAGAAGTGGTGTTACATGCCTCAATAATGCAATGATAGAAATGTTCAACATTCCTAATTTTCTCTGCCTATATCTGAGCTTGCACATTGACGTCGATTTCCTGATATTAGAATTATTTGGTTTTGGGTTCTTCCTTGATCTGATACAGTACATCATGGTTTGTAAAAAGATATAAAATATATATATATATATATACATTAACCCTACGATACTGGTCTTGCAGTTTAGGACACGCTTATAATGCAAATGTGCAGTAAAATAATGCAAACTTCGACAGGGAAAGTCTCCGAGAAAGCGTTCTGATGTAGTTTTATGTAACTTAATCCAACAGTAGAGTAATAAACGTAATAACAAGCCATTCTGGTATCCATGCACTATCTGGCAAAAAAGACCAACTGGTCATGTCCGTGTTTACTTCGAAGCGATTCACTAATACTTCCCACTGAAAAATAATTAGACAAATTATACAGATTTACAAACTTGAACTAACGATTGCATGAAAGCGATCTACAAATATAGCTTTCTTGGAATGTTTATTCACTCCCCAGCAACAACTCTGAGAGGTTTTTGTTATCAGCGAGGTTCGAGTCACTTGGGGGTTTTTTTCTTCATTGTACGTACCTGAGAAAGTGTCGGAATTCTTGTCCGTTGTAGTTTGCATGTTCTCCCTGTGCTTCAGGGGTTTTCTCCGGGTACTCCGGTTTTCTCCCCCAGTCCAAAGACATGCTTTGTAGACAGATCGGCATTTCAAAGTTAATGTGTGAATGGGTGTGTGATTGTGTGACGGGTTCGCACCCCGTCCAGGGTGTCCCCTGCCTTGTGCCCCGAGTTCCCTGGGATAGGCTCCAGGCTCCCTGTGACCCTGTGTAGGATAAGCGGTATGGAAAATGGATGGATGATAAAGATTAGGTTGAAAAAATGCTGGTGTGTTTTTATGGGTGAGTTTTGCATCACAGTTTAACAGAGTTGTTCACACAGAGCCAGGATGTGGTTGCTAAAGAGTTACAGGATTTTGCAAGTTTATGAATTTGACCCATGACGTGGGAGTGTCTGCTCATACACCCATCCTCTGACTGTGTGTGTGTGCGTGTGTGTGTGTGTGAGAGAGAGAGATAGATAGATAAACAGTGTTCCACATGCACCCTTTTTTCATTCTTGAATCATTTGCTTCTGCATGCTGACATGGCATTACACACAGACAGAAAATAGAGGACCGGAAAGGTGGACGATGAAGATCTGGAACTGGGCCATGACTGATGTAACTGTGTGTGTGTGTGTGTGTGACTTTGCTTTAGACACTCTCGCTTCCTCATCACTTCCGTCGGTATGTCCCTGTGCTTAAACACAAGCCAAAAAGCCACAGAGCATATTCTATACACGATGACCTCCTTACCAAACACACACACACACACACATATACACATACACACTCTTGATTGTGCTTCACAGGGTCTCGCCTAAGTCTGTCTTTTGTGAATTTCAATAGCCTCATCTACTCTTGTTCAGGGTAATCCTGTTTTCTGTGTGAGTAGGCTAAATGGCCGTACAGGTTAGGTCATGTCCTCATCAGCATGACGATGAGGACATGTATATTATTATATACAAAAAAAAAAAAAAACTGATTCAGATGCTGGATGTAAAAGTTTAGATGCTGCATGTATTTGAACGTTAATATTATTATTACTATTATTACTATTATTATAATTAACTTACACACCAGTGAGAGTAAAATCCTCACATTGAGCTAAACAGTTGAAGAGTTCAGGATTCAGTACGTTGTCCAAGTTACCGTGTCTCTTGCTATGCTCGGATTTGAACTCACACTACTAGCAGGGTTTTAACAGCTGAGCTAACACTTCCCTCAGTAGTAATTGGATTACTGAATGTGAATTATGAATTGTAGCTCATTTGCATTACTTGAATTACTGATTTAATATAATCCTGTTAATCCTGAGCAAAACAAACCCAAAACAAAACAACAACTGCTATTTGATATCAATCATATTAAGGTGCCAAGAGTGCAGCGTGTTAAATGGAAACTGGCAATGTTGATAATGATTCATTATTTGTCACATATACATTACAGCACAGTGAAATTCTTGTCTTCGCATACCTCAGCATGCCAGGAAGTGTGGGTCAGAGCGCAGGGTCAGCCATGAGAGAGGGTCAAGGGCCTTGCTCAAGGGCCCAACAGTGGCAGCCTGGCAGCACTGGGGCCTGAACCCCTGACCTTCTGATCAGTAACCCAGAGCCTTAACCGCCAAGCCGCCACTGCCTCCCATTTGACCAATAGTAGCAGCTTGTTAAATAATTAGTCATAGAAATGGTTCTCTTTAGATAGTAACAACTCATAAGCTCATAAATTTATGAGGGAAAATTGGTCCTGATTAAGCCATATCAGTATTCAGTACATAGAGTGGGGGAATTAAGTATTGGACGCGTCACCATTTTTTTCAGTAAATATATTTCCAATGAGGCTATTCACATGAAATTTTCACCAGACATCAGTATTAACTCAAGAAATCTGGAAATATAAAGAATTCACAACATTAAAGTCCATAAATGAAGTTATGTGTAATGAAGAGGAATGACAAAGGGAAAAAAGTATTGAACACGTTAAATGAAATTAATTTAATACTTAGTGGAGAGGGCTTTGTTTGTAATGACAGCTTCAAGACGCTTCCTGTAGGAAGAAATTAATGGGCCGCAGTATTCAGGTGTGATTTTGGCCCGTTCTTCTAAACATATCGTCTTTAAATCTTGTTCAATTGGATTCAAGTCAGGTGATTGACTGGGCCATTCTAACACCTTAATTTATTTTCTCTGAAACCGAATGAGAGTTTCCTTCTCATCTTCATCATCCTGGTGGATGGCAGCAGATTCTTCTCAAGAATCTCCCGGTAAAGGGCTCCATTCATCGTTCCTTCAATTATATGAAGTGTGTCAGTACCATGTGATGAAAAACAGCCCCACACCATGATGCTTCCACCTCCAAACTTCACTGTTGGTATAGTGTTTTTAGGGTGATGTGCAGTGCCATTTTTTCTCCAAACATGGTGTGTAGTATAACACACACACACACACACACCTACAAAAATCAACATCTGTGAGCATCATTAAATAAACAGCCAGGAACAAAGACTAGTTTCTCTCTCTCTGTCTCTCTCTCTCACACACACACATGCAAACATCAACATCTGTGATTATGTAGAGAGTGCCTTGTCCAGCTCTCTGCCTACAATGTCTCTGAACTCAGCACTTGGTGGACATGAGTGGAGATGGAGAAGTGGTGGCTCAGTGGTGAAAGGTCAGGAGTTCAAGCCCCAGCACTGCTAAGCTGTCCACTACCTTGGACAAGGCCCTTAACCCTCAACCGCTCAGTTGTATGAATGAGATAAATGTAAGTCACTCTGACTTACATTTATGGCATCTGCCAAAGTGGAGATCTGTGACATTTGTGAAAATCTGTGACATTTTGTCTTCTCAGGAAGCGTCTTGAAGCTGTCATTACAAACAAAGGCTTCTCCACTAAGTATTAAATACATTTCAGTTAACGTGTTCAATACTTTTTTCCCCGTGTCATTCCTCTTTATTACACATAACTTCATTTATGGACTTTAATGGTGTGAATTCTTTATATTTCCAGATTACTTGAGTTAATACTGATGTCTGGTGAAAATTTCATGTGAATAGCCTCATTGGAAATATATTTACTGAAAAAAATGGTGACGCGTTCAATACTTAATTCCCTCACTGTAATATTAAACGTTTATTTAGTGCAAATCTGTCCTTTCTCACAATGTTTGAGTGCTTTAAAAATTCACTCACAGATTTCCAACATTGTTTCTCCCCTTTTTCATCAGTACACTCACTGCGCTTCGGGTGCATATGAGAGAATGTGATACAGCATTTATTCTGATTGGTCACAGTGGACAAATGGATAGTGGTGCAGGGGTTGTGCAGATTTTTATGCAGTTGCACACAAATACTGTAGAATCGAAAGTAACACTGTTCTTGAATTGAATTGCACTGAGTTTTAAGATTGCAATTTTAATATGATTTAGTTTTTTTTTGTGCAAACTAGTGCTTCTTAGTTTCAGAATGAAATATGGAGCTTTTTTGGCACTCCCTGCTTTAAACGCATTTATTACGTGGGTTTCAGCTTATCCCGAGATCTTACTCTGTGTGTGTGTGTGTGTGTGTGTGTGTGTGTGTGTGTGTGTGTGTGTGTGTGTGTGTGTGTGTGGGTGGGTGGGTGGGTGCTGGGGGTTTGTTTCTAATAAAACCCATAGACAAAAGGTGAAGTCTTGGCAGCTGAGGTGTTATGACACTTTCTCCTGATTGATGTCCTCTAGATTCCAGAGTTTAATATGATCCCATATACTGTTTATCACTTTCATATCCATACTGTCTTATGATCCCAGAGCGTGTGTGTGTGTGTGAGAGAGATAGAGAGAGAGAGGTCAAGAAATATAGTAGAGTGCGAGTGATAGCACTATGACTACTTGCCCTTAAATGGAATCATATTTCATGCAAAATTGATCAGAAACTAAATGAGAGACATTTTGTTGAATCCATTGCAAATAAAGTCATATAAAGAGCTTCTTTTCTGACTCACCATCCATCCATCCATCCATCCATCCATTTTCCATACCGCTTATCCTATACAGGGTCGTTGGAGAGCCTGGAGCCTATTCCAGGCAGGGGACACCCTGGGCAGAGTGCCAACCCATCACAGGGCACAATCACACACACTCACACACTACGGACAATTTGGAAATGCCAATCAGCCTCTTTCGACTCGGGGAGGAAACTGGAGCACTGTGAGGGAACCCCCAAAGCACAGGGAGAACATGAAAGCTCCGTGCACACAGGGCGGAGACGGGATTTGAACCCCCACTACTGGAGGTTCTCATATTAATGAGAAATTGAGCACAGACGTAGTGGTGTCAGCACTCAGATTTCCAGAATGCAGTGTAGCTTGCGCTGAGTTATGGCAGAGATTCATCTTGGCTAGGTAGCGATCTACATTTACATTTATGGCAGATGAGGAGGTGAGAGAGCTGGAAAGACTGAAGGACGAAACCTCCTCAGTGTTCTTTAGATGTAAATAAAGTAAGGGCTAAATCCCACTGGGATAACTTAGTCAAACAGCATTGTGGGTAACGTCGGAAATCCTTAAGTGTTACACTGTTTTCAGCACATTTTCATGTGGCATGGCATTTGGCAGATGCCCTTGTCCAGATTGACTTACATTTATCTCATTCATACAACTGAGCAGTTAAGGGTTAAGGGCCTTGCCCAAAGGCCCCATTAGTGGTAGCTTGGCAGTGCTGGGGCCTGAACTCCTGACCTTTCACCACTGAGCCACCACTTCTCCATCTCCACTCATGTCCACCAAGTGCTGAGTTCAGAGACATTGTAGGCAGAGAGCTGGACAAGGCACTCTCTACATAATCACAGATGTTGATGTTTGCATGTGTGTGTGTGAGAGAGAGAGAGACAGAGAGAGAGAGAAACTAGTCTTTGTTCCTGGCTGTTTATTTAATGATGCTCATGAGGTGGGCTATTGTGTGTGTGTGTGTGTGTGTGTGTGTGTGTGTGTGTTTGTGTGTGTGTTAAGTTGTGAGTCAGTTCATTTGCATGGTGTTGCTATATAAATGAAACAATGATGCAGAGATACAAAATACAGATTGGAATTAACATTGGGAAGTAGCACTGATAACCAGTAACAGAAATACTACAGCATGCTCCACATTCATCTTCTTGATTCATTTGTGAGCGAACGTTCACTTTGCACTGGGCTTGCACTCCTGGCTGGTTCTTTTGCCCTTTACTGCCTCCATCCCTCCATCCTCCAGTTGACACTGGGTACATGAGAGGCAGCGTGACGGCACATCCACACTGCCGGTTAGAAAACTACTGCTGCCTTATTTGCATGGCAGATGCAGGCTTTCTCTCATTGCTTCTCTGGAGAAGGAGAGTATGGGTTTGAATAATTCATTTATGATGCTCTCTCTCTCTACTCTCTCTCTCTCTCTCTCTCTCTCTCTCTCTCTCACACACACACACACACACCAAATCAAAGCTATTTGTGTTTTATCTGTCCATTTGCCCAATATTGAGTGCTGCTTGTTCTACATGGCTGAATCAGGGTGCTGACACTTCATCAGGGATTACACATGGTTCAATTTTCATGAGTGAATTTCAAGACAAAGATTTGAGATTCAGTCTGGAAATGAATTTGGGGGGAACAAAAGTGTCATGCACACGTTCATGCAAAATTCCACATGCTTGCTTAATAGAATGAATCCTTCCTGTGTACCGTCGTAGAGCTATTACATTTTTATTTCAAATATTCTGATTAGCATAGACTTGCTAATTGATATATGAGTTGATTATTTACCGAATAAGATTTTTCTTACTTTGTTGCGTACTAGACAGCTGAGTACGGTTGAGATCTGGTGCAGAAGTGTTGAACCTCAGTAGTCCTCTCATGCTGCCTAATATCAATGAGAGTACATGGAAATATCGCGAATTAAGGCAGCGTGTTATCGGCGGACGTTTACATTATAAGATCATGCATCTCAATCTCACATTTCTTACATTATTAGATCTCTGAGTATTGACAAAAGGTGCGTCTCAATCAGCTCCCTAGTTCCCTAGATCGGGAATCAGTAAATCGTGTACACGAGTTCGGGCACTGGTAAGGACCCTGGATCCCTACGCATTGGGACACTGATGCCTCAATGTCTAGTGACATGACTAAAACTTCACCACTGGCGTTTATCACCAACAGGCAGGACCGATATCTTTCCAACATTCATATGTCATGTAAATTTGTTAGCTTAATCACGTGCGTTTCTGTCATGGTACTTCGAGCAGGATCGTAGGCTATCTAGTAGATCTGAAATTAATGAAACACTTAAAAGTCGTTAGACTCAAACAAACCGTATATAGAATGTCAAATGAAGATAAAACATCGCTAATGTAAGAAATCAACGATAACAAGCTACTCACATTTGTAGACGAAGTCAGCTAAGCGTCCTTCATTTCTTTTTAGCGCTGAGAGGCTTCAGAAAGTATGACGTCATTTCCAGCATTGACGCTCCCTGATTTTTGCGATGCATTGCGGGATTTTTTAAGCAGCGAACATTATAATGCACTGTCTGGAAGGATTTCGCGATCGAAACAGCCCTTAAAATGGCCGACTCCCTGATCAGTGCACTGACTGCTGAACTAGGGAGCTGGTTGAGACGCACCCAAATACTCAATTCTATAGTTAGCGCTTCTCTGCTAGGCTCTGTTGCCAAAATATCAGGTGATGGCAGTGTCCTGCGTTCATATTGTATCCTGTGTTCATGTGAAATTGTGGTCAAACATCACATGCAGGAAATATGTCAGTGAATGTGTCTTATTTTCTGATCCAGTGTCACAACACGGGATCAGCTCAGATACTGATACTCAGTATTACAGCAGTATATACGTAGTATGTGAAGTATAGTCAGAGGGGCTGCAATGTTATATTTATGTATGTATCTATCTATCTATCTATCTATCTATCTATCTATCTATCTATCTAATTGTTAAAAGCTCCTATAAATACAGATAACAGGATGTATTTACAGTACCTAATGCTTACTGTGCTTTATTTTTAAACAGTCAGATATATTCATACATAAACCTGTGCTGCGATCATAATGTAGTTATAACGTGGGCACAATTAAAGTATTCTTTCTTCTCTGTTTTTTTTTTTTTCTTTTCAGAAATCCTTCTCCTTGGTGATCGAGGCCTTTGACCATGACAATGAAACGTCAGAGCCAGGTAAAATATGATTTTTAAGATTCGTAGGTGTGCATGTGCGTGTGTGTGTGTGTGTGTGTGTGTGTGTGTGTGTGAGGGTGAACGATAGAGATAAACAAATGCTGTGCTTGCATGTTGCAGCATACATTATGTATCAGTGAGTATACTGAATAAATACAATACAACAAAATACAAATGGAGAGGGAACGTGAACAGAAAGACATATCTGGGAGAGAGAGAGAGAGAGAGAGAGAGAGACAGAGAGAAACAGAGAGAGATAGACAGAGAGAGATAGAGACAGAGAGAGAAAGAGACAGAGAGAGAGAGAGAGAGAGAGAGAGAGACACAGAGAGAAACAGAGAGAGATAGACAGAGAGAGATAGAGACAGAGAGAGAAAGAGACAGAGAGAGAGAGAGAGAGAGAGAGAGAGCGATAGAGAGACAGAGAGAGAGAGACAGAGAGAGACAGAGAGAGAGAGAGACAGAGATAGAGAGACAGAGAGAGAGAGAGAGAGAGAGACAGACAGAAATAGAGAGACAGAGATAGAGAGAGAGAGAGAGTATATCAGTATATCAAGGCCACTCTTTGAGACTGTTTCATTTCCTGTGCTGCTTTTGATTGTTTTTTTGTTCCTGTATAATTAAAGTAAAGCTCCATGACAGAAACGACACTGCTGTATTCTAAATACACACATACACACAAAAACTTAAACAGATTCACTCACTCTCTTGCACATTCTCACACACACGCACGCACACACACACGCACACACGGTCTCTCTCTCACACACACATGCAAAATACTTCATAAATATATAAATAATGCACACACACCACACGGCAAAAATGTCCAGTTGTTATTTTGTCATAATAAATAAAGCACGAAACAATTACACAAATATGCAGACACACACACACACACACACACACATACACACGCACACACACACACTGGTTGGAGACACGCACACTAGATTCAGACACACACACTGGTGTATGCATTCTTGTCGTCCTTTTTTTTTTCTTCTATTGGCCGCCGGCTCTCTGGTTCTGTGCCCTCTTTTGCTCTGTGTGTAATGACTGCTGATGAGAGAAAATGACAGGATGGGAACCAAACTGCACTGCACACACACACACACACACACACACACACACTCAAACAATAATAGACATACATACTTTCAAACACACTCACCCCCCCATTACACACTACACACACACACACACACACACACACACTCACATTCAAACAGTAATAGACATACATACTTTCAAACACACTCACCCCCCCATTACACACTACACACACACACACACACACACACACACACACACACTCACATTCAAACAGTAATAGACATACATACTTTCAAACACACTCACCCCACCATTACACACACACACTCACACACACACACACAATTTTTATCACTCTCTCACTTTCTCTCTATTCATAATTCCACGTGTTCTATTTTTCTCTCTCTCTGCATGTTTCTCCTCTTTCCTAATCCCTCATTCCCATTATCTTGGAAGTCATTCTCGTCTGTTCTATCCCTCGCGCTTACACCCTCCAGGTGGTACAGAAAGTCTGCCTCCATATGTGAGGCTTATATATGAAGTGAGTTTAGCCTCAGCGTTTGCCTCAGACTCTGATTTCCCCAGTCAGATCGGGATTATAACACTGCTGCGTGTCTGACTCGTCTACAGGCTTGCTTCGCCTTGGCCCATTACGTCCTTGAAAACTTTTGTGTGTGTGTAACTGAGACAGGGTATGAAGGAAGAGCTGTTTATCCACCGTGACTTTGACTCGTTCTTTAATTCACTGTCAGTTCCATTGTCCGTCCATGAACACGTGGACACCCGATAATGAAAAATCATTACATTTTACACTCGGTTAAACCTGATAACTGCGGCTCTTTCATCATGTCTTTCACGAATCTTTAGCAGGTCCCTGATTAAAAGAAGTGTAGCCAATATTTTGATGATCAGACGATCATTCTAGAATAACTCCAATGCTTTGTTGCTGGAGGATAAAAGCATCCGTGAGCGTTCAAAGAAATACTCCACTGTTTTTAATCGAATCTTTAATCGTCTACTGTCCTCTGTAGCATGTGGGATTTGCGTGTACTTGAAAAAGTGTTTACTCAAAGCTCACTTATATCCAAAGTCGTATATTGAATCAGTAAATAAAGTAAACGATCGCTTTCAAAGAAATTTTCAGTCATGTTTTTTTTCTTTTCCTAAACAAAAATAAACGTAAGCACTAAGCGCTCGTCTCACACTGTCGTGTATTGCACTTTATGTAGTCCTGCGTAATGTCCGGTGTTACACCATGGACCCAAAGGAACATCATTTCGTCCTAGTGTATACAAACTGTATGGAGGAATGACAATAAAACCTCACTTAACATGACCTGACATGACATTTGTGTAATCCCAGCGAACAAACACCACAAAATCTGTAAGATTACAAAAATAACATTTCTGCAACGTTCTAAGAAACCCAAAAGAACCCATGTCCATTTTTATCCCCTCTTCATCTCCCTCCACTGGCTTCCCGTAGATCAAATTCAAGGCCTTGATGCTCACGTACAAGACCTTGTCTGGAACAGCACCCTCCTACCTCAACTCTCTCCTGAAGGCTTACGTTCCCTCACGCAATCTATGATCAAAATGTTCTCCGCTTGATATATCGCTTCGCTTTTATTTCCTCATTTGTAAGTCGCTTTGGATAAAAGCGTCTGCTAAATGAATAAATGTAAATGATGTAATCGTCGTTTTCGTACACGGCGTTCCCGGTTAGATATTAAACTAGCGTTATAGAAACGTTAGCATACATGTTTCAGCAAAGTCGTAGGAACGTCCAGAAACGTTATGCAGACGTTCCCAGAGCACCGTCACACCTGACGTTTTGAATGCTCTCAGAAAACGTTCTGCTAACGTTACACTGTTACGCTGGGATCCGTCCTCTCCTTTTATTTATTTATTTATTTGTTTATTTATTTATTTAAAAATAATTGTTACTTAGTGTTCTCAATGTAACTAAAGGTAATTCGTTCGCCCGATCGCTCATGGACACCACAAACCCGTCATGAGCGTGCAAGTAACTGGAAAAACGGTTTACTTATCTAATAACGCTCCAGTGTTTCTCTCACATCTGTCCTTGAATCGTTACCGTTCGACTGAAGTTTGGAATTAGCATAATTTATTCGTTTATTCATCTACATCTATATCTTCTTCTTCTTCTACATGAACCGTTTGCATATTTTAAATGTTTCTCGACCGAATCGAACTGATTTTAGACTTTGATTATAAGCGAGTTTGGAGTAAACAGGTTTTCTATTCTTTCCTGGGTACAGGGAAACGTGTCTCGTCTTGTCCTTGCACAGATGCAGTAAAAGCTTAGGGTTAAAAATAACACCGGAGTCTTGCTTTAAACGGTGTGTGTACTGTATGTGTGTGTGTGTAAATGGATCGATGTAACCATCTTTCTGCTGAGGCTTCGTAGAAACGCAGCCTTCCTCGTTTTTAACATTGTCTCATTGATCCAGTGACATCTTTGTCTCGGCCTCGGCAGGAACTCGGCATGTGCGGAGCAATCTCTGACATTCTCTTGAACTTTTTCAAGGACAAGTGCAGCACGGTAATAAGTAGAAAACAGGGACACAGTGTTACCACTTGACCCTTCTGATTACCAGCTCAGCGCTGAAGAAGATTCACACAGACTCATGCAGAGAGCGTGTTGCGATGCAGCACTTGTCATTTGGAACGATGCGTGACGATGAATCTGAGAGCCCTAACAGTATGCTAAAGAGGACCAAGCCTTACTGTCCAGCGCAACATAACCCCAGCGTTGGGATAGTTAGCCACTTCTCTGCTCGGATATGCATTATGGATGGCACAGGAAATCACTGATGTGTGATAAATAATCTGGTAAACAAACTAACCAAATATTTTAATAATAACAAAGAATAATTCATCCGACATGCTGAATCATGGCTGACCCTGCGCTCTGACCCCAGCTTCCTGACATGCTGGGGTATGCGAAGAAAACAATTTCACCATGCTGTAATGTATACGTGATTAATAAAGACTCATTAGCATATTATTATATGGATTGTCATGCTTACATGGTGTCAGATTTCTCTTTAAATACATGATATATGAACCTCTACAGTTGCTTTGCAAGAAGCCCATCAAAAAGAAGTACCCAAAGTTCCCAAAGTACCCAAAGTTCAAACTTATTCAGATTCTTTATTGTGAATGGGGTTGTTGTTTATATAACTATATAACAATGACCATTTTCATTAATAATCATCAATAACCATTTAAAAACTGTTTCTAGATCTGTTGTCTAGACTTGGTATAATAACAATTATTCATTTATTCACTAAACATTAGGCGTTCTTTAAATTATTATAGATGTACTAAATAACACACATACTGTTGTAACAGTGCTGTACCGAGACTATTGCATTTTTATTCCAGCTATCATTGATATATACAGACAATAACAAAAAAAATATAAAATAAAAAATAAAATCATTTAAGTGTGTTATTATGGTTCTGGTCCACAATGAGCTGCCAGAACAGCTTCAAAATATTAATAATCCATATTATAATATACTTAGAATGTAATAAAGTACTCCAGTATATATATATATATATATATATATATATATATATATATATACATATATATATATATATATATATATATATATATATATAGTGTGCTGTGAAATCTGGTATCTAACAAAATTTGATTTAGAATAATGATCATATTGTTAATGTATACTGTATGTGAGTGCACTCTTTGAGATTAGTAATCATTTTGATGTACAGTGGTCTCCACTAATATTGGCACCCTTGGTAAATATGAACAAAGAAGGCTGTGAACAAATTGCCTTTAATGTTGAACCTTTTTATCTTTTGTTAAATGGAGGATGATTTGAGTGACCAAAAAAATCTCCTAGGATCACAGCTGGAGAATTACAGGCGTTAGTTGTGTCTTGGGGTCAGAAAGTCTCCAAAACTTGGGTTTTTGGTGCTTTTAATTTTGTTTTCCTTTGTTTTGTTTGTTTTGTTTGTTTGTTTTGTTTTTCTTCTTCTCGATGAGGTGTTTGGGAGAGGGAAGGGAGGAGAGAAGAAAAAAGGTAGATGAATCACATGAAAATGGATCACATGTAAATGAATCACATGAATATGAATCGCATGAGAATGGGTCGCATGGAGATGAGTCACATGTAGATGAATCATATGAAAATGAATAAATGTTCCCTAGTGCAACCTAAAAAAAAACAACAAACAAACAAAAAAAGAAAGTCTCCAAAACTACAATCCGATGTCACCTACATCACCACAAGTTGTTTGGAAGGATTTCAAGAAAAAAGCCTCTACTCTCATCCAAAAACAAACTCAAGCGTCTTCAGATTGCCAGACACTACTGGAACTTCAAATGGGATCGGGTTCTATGGTCAGATGAATCCAAAATAGAGCTTTTTGGTAATAAACACCAGAGGTGGTTTTGGTGCACACAGAGAGGTAGCCATATGGAAAAGTACCTCATGCCCACGGTTAAATATGGTGGTGGATCTTTAATGTTTTGGGGCTGTTTTTCTACCAGAGGACCTGGACATGTTGTTAGGATACATGGTATCATGGACTCTATCAAATATGAACAGATATTAAATGAAAACCTGACTGCCTCTGATAGAAAGCTTAAAATGGGCCGTGGTCGGATCTTCCAGCAGGACAATGATCCAAAACATCCATCAAAATCAACACAAAAATGGTTTACTGACCACAAAATCAAGGTCCTGCCATGTCCATCCCAGTCCCCTGACCTGAACCCCATAGAAAACCTGTGGGGTGAACTGAAGAGGAGAGTCCACCAGCGTGGACCTCGAAATTTGAAGGATGTGGAGAGATTCTGTATGGAGGAACGGTCTCAGATCCCTCGCCATGTATTCTCCAACCTCATCAGGCATTATAGGAGAAGACTCCGAGCTGTTATCTTGGCAAAGGGAGGTAGCACAAAGTATTGACTAGAAGGGTACCAATAATTGTTGCACACCTATATTTAAGAAAGATTTTATTTTGGATAAACCTGTGTTGTGTTTGCAATAGTTTGATATCCATAAGAGCAGATCATTTCTGTGAATTTTTTTGAACAAAAGATCAAATGGTTCACCAATAAAGACAATTTGTCACAGCCTTTTTTGCTCATATTTACCAAGAACTGCACATAATAGTGGAGCGCGCTGTACATGCACCTAATCGATATTTTTTAATGTACTTAATAGGTGCGCCTAATAAACTGGAAACTCCGCATAATTTTGAATGTTTAAGTGAAGCATTAGCATAAGTGCCATCGGCCCGCAGTTATCACAAGGGAGTTATATTCCCTCCAGTCCATTAAAAGTCTGCGTGTGGCAGCATCGACGTTTAGAGACGTGTTTAAATGGGCAATAGCACTAATTACCCTCACTGAGCTCATGCAGAATAATGTAACTGCGAGCCATGGATTTGCAGTAGTAAAGAAAAAAATCATTGTGTGTGTGTGTGTGTGTGTGTGTGGACATAATGTGACCTCCTAGGTGTGACTAGAGCCATTGTAATCTGACTGTGATACTTTGTCTTATCTGTGTGTGTAGTTGATGTTAATATGATGTGTCAGTGGTTCCGTCAGATAACGTATCAGTGTTTGCACACCTTGATCCTGTTTTCATTTCTTGAGTTTTTTAAACCCCAGTGATCTTTCTTTGTCTATTCTCTCTCACCATTTTTTTCCCCTCATTGGCTGTATCCACAACACACACAAAGAGCGATTATGTATGTTTGCCTGTTGGATATTCTATCTTACCTTATTCTTTTTTTCCATGGCAAGTGGTAAAGACTGAGTTAATGAGTTTTCTTCCAAATTTTGAATTAGGCTTCAATCGTCCTCAGTATTTAAACGCGGTCTTTACCATTGATCTTTTCTTACCAATCATCAATATCACCGCTCGAGCTGACAGTGTAATACTGGTATACAAGCAGATATTGTATGTATTTCATATTCTAAAATCTTATAACATTTATTATAACATTTTTAACAGTTAAAAAATCAGACTGAACATATATGATTACAAGTTGTGAAGTTTTGAATCTGTACAATTGTAAAATGTTTACAGATTATTATTATTTATTTTTTTTAATTCAGTGTTGTTGTTTTTTTAACGCAACACTGCTGTTTTGCTGGTAATTTCTTAACAAAACTACTGTATATATCATGAGGCATCTCCTGTATTGCTTAAATGTCTTTAAGTATCATGATGTGATATTTCTGTCCTATCGCCCAGCCCTATCATTCATTAACTTTAATTATTTGTTCAGTAACTACAGTAGAAATATTATGGAAAAATATGGAGTTACTACATTTAGAAATGTAGGCTATGGCTAGACTCAGCAAAACTGGGAGTCTGAATAGTAAAAGATATCTATCAATATCTATCCTTGCTAAGTATATGGTAAAATTTACAACATTAATATCATACATTTTTTAAGGCGGTGTTAATACAGGCAGAGTTTTGACAATCAAGCCCTAAATCATATCATATTATTACATACTGTATCATAAATAACGCAGCAACCTATGGGGGAAAATTCTACTTGAAACAGAAGTACAAATATAGGAAAAACTTTACTAAAAACTTTACTCTTTACTTAGAAATCTCTTTACTCTTTACTTCATCAGTAACTGATGAACATTTCGAATAAAAATTCTCTCACCCCAGTAGGTCAGGAGCAGCTGATAGAGCGGATGTCGTTGTCCTCTATGCTGAACCCGGGAGAGCAGTGGCAGCCGCACAAGCACCACGGCCGCCATTTTACTCTAGAGTACTGGCTGCGTTTCCGCTGCGACACCAACTATTACGGGCCGCTATGCAACAAGTTCTGCCGTGGCCGCGATGACTTCTTTGGCCACTTCGACTGCGATACGGCGGGCAGTAAAGTCTGCAAAGACGGCTGGACAGGACCACAGTGTTCACTGGGTGAGCTGATCTTTTCTGCCCTTATGCTGGGTCACCTTTTTTATTTATTTATTTTTTATTTTTTTGTGAAAGCAGACTGCACCTTAGCATTGATGAAAGGATCGAGTGAGGCTTGTGAAAGGAGGAGAAATTTGAGAGTTTAGAGAATTAGAGAATTTCTACTCTAGGCTTTAGTTGTGGTCTTATATGATTTCATATCTCTAAAGGTCTCAGGGTATCTGAAGAGAAATAGCTAATGGCCGTAACAGACAGCTTTTGGTATCTCAAGATCTATAATGCAACTATAGCGAGGAGTTGTTGGTCTAATCTCGAACAAAAAACTATGTTTATTACCGAATATGCATCGGGCATACAGTAAAAGCTACCCGAAGCCAAATCAGTCTAGTGCCGAGTCTGTTTAATTGAATCTAGTGTCTAGATTGAATTTAACATAACATTGTTCATTATAACTAATAGTATCAGCAGTAACCTGAGTGAAAAACTCATTTCTTTCCGAATTCCTTTGCTTTAATGTTTGCACATGAGCTGGCATCGACGCCACAAGTTTGTGTTAAACTTGATCATCCATGTTAGATCAAATCCATGGGAGAGTCTTCTGAACATGTGCTTCAATGGACTCTGACCTTTTGTACAAAGGAATTAACATGAGCAATATCACAAATTTGTTTACGTTTAAATAGTGACCTAGAAATAACAAAATATTTGAATAATGAATATTCATGATATTAATCTCGAATTCAGCTTTTTTTTATTTCTAGTTTTAGATGAAACAAAATCCCAGATGTTGTTGAGTTCGGGGTGTAGCGTTGTCTGTATTTACTTTATACCTCAATATACGTTATTACCCATAGTGAACAAACAGTTAATCACTGGATTGTATAACTGATGCGCAGTACAATTGCACTAAGTACAGCAACGCATCATAATTCCTTTCATATGCTTGTCAGGATGAATCCTGGAGCGGTCGACTTCATTGTTAGTAACGCATTTATTACAGGAAATCCCTTTTTGTGGTTTTGGATCGCTGGGTATTTTGTTCTAATTGTTTAGGTATTGTTTATTTTATGTGAATTATTATTATTTTTAGTAGAACTCACTAGTAAGTGTTGTCCGGTGTCTCCCTGACTGCTGCCCTGTATAGTGCTCCATAGAGAACAGTCTATAGAGTAAATATGACGCGAGTGAGTGGCACAGCCCAAGCCTTAAAAGGGAATAACTACAGAAAGCAACTACATAAGCAAATGACTTCACCCTAATCACCTCTTTCTCACATTAACATCACTTCCTGTCTTTGATGGCATGGGAAGAGGCAACATTCGCACCACATCCTTAGGCAGCTGTATACTGACATTTAAAAAAATAATGATAATGAGTCTCATATACATTACAGCACAGTGAAATTGGTTTTTTGTTTTGTTTTTTTTTGCATATCCAAGCATGTTAGGAAGTTGGGATCAGAGTGCAGGGTAAGTCATGATACAGCACCCCTGAATGGAGCAGAGAGAGTTAAGGACCTTGCTCAAGAGCCCAACAGTGGCAGATTGGCAGTGCTGGGGCTTGAAACCCCGACCTTCCGATCAGTAACCCATAACCTTAACCATCAAGCCACCACTGCCCAAATATTGGGTCAACCTTAACACAATCTTGCACAGGATCTTGACGCATGTTGCCATGGCATATATTGGAAACACTGATGTTTCAGTAATCAACATTGACATCAAAACAGTGAATGGTGTTCAAATCCTGTTGGCTGACGAACATAATGAAGAAGATGATGGTGATGATGGTTCACCAATGGTTCACTTTGCTGTTTTAGTACTGTTTGACATTGGTGTGCTATTGGCACTACGTGTTTATGGTGTTACTAACCTTAGCTCTGTGTGTGTGGGTGTCATTGCAGCGGTGTGTAAGCAGGGATGTAACATAGCCCGTGCTTCCTGCACTCTTCCAGGAGAATGCGAGTGAGTAAATGCAACCCTACACTGAAAGATGAATCATTGTTTACTCCATCCTGATTTTTAGTTTACTCTTTCGATCTCTCTCACACACACGCATCCGTCATGCTCTTCCACCCTTATCTTCTTAGGTGTAATTATGGCTGGAAGGGTGATCTGTGTGACAAGTGTGAGACGTTTCCAGGCTGTGACCATGGCACCTGCGTGGATCCCTGGCAGTGTGTGTGTGACACCAACTGGGGCGGTCTGCTCTGTGACAAAGGTAAGATGAGAAAGAAGCATGTACTCTATATGTGTGTGTGCTGAATATAGTGCTGTACATGAATATATGAATATATGCATTGTGTATAAAGTTTGCTTTCTCCCATGATCGGATAAGCTCGTCCCAGTGGACAGCTCCCTTAACAACAGCACAGGCTTTCTCACAACATTTCAGAAAAGTCCACTTTATTCTGTCTGTGCAGTGCAGAGCAATAGCCAAGGCATTTTTCAGTCATTAGATCCCTGTTGGCTAGGGCAAAACCCACATGTGGGGCTTCACGGCTTTGAGAGCCTGTAAGCTGATAGCCTTGGGTAAACACAATGTGAGATGGGTGCTGCTTTATAAATGGAGAATGAAACTGTTCCTCCATAACTGTGGAGTGTGTGTGTGTGAAGGGATATTTTATGTACACACACAAACCAACATAAGCAGCCAGGGCTAAGTAGAGATTATAAAAGAGCAAAAGAATTGCCATGGTGATTCTTCTGAGGTGTTGAAGTGAAAAACCTCAGTCACAGAAATCCTCTCTGACCTGATTTTGGGTCGGTGTGGGGCAACGATTTTTTTGTTTGTTGGTTTATTTCCACCAATTCTGCTTTTGTATGAACCTTAGGAAGTACTTTATACCATATGCAATGCAATTCTCAGACCTGCTAACCTGCTATGAGTTATCTTTTTTCCCCATTGAAAACAGCAGATGGTCCAATCGACATATGAATTTGGAATGATTGACATTTGCACACATTTTTAACTCTCTGATATTAACTCACCCACCCTGGAAGCCCCACCAGTACAGAAACTGGAGTGCACGTACTGTATATGATGATAATGATGATGAGTCGTTATTGGTCACATATACATTACAGCATGGTAGGAAGTTGGGGTCAGAGCGCAGGGTCAGTCATGATACAGCGCCCCTGAAGCAGAGAGGGTTAAGGGCCTTGCTCAAGAGCCCAACAGTGGCGGATTGGCAGTGCTGCAGCTTGAACCCCCGACCTTCCGATCAGTAACCCAGAACCTTAACCATCAAGCCACCACTGTCCCAGGGGTTTTACATAACTACCAGGCTTTTTTGGGATAAAAAGCTGCCGCTCATCTGTTTTAGTTCAAATGTAGTCACTAGAATGGTTTATATGCACACTTATTAATATAAATTAATATAAAAAAAATAACATCTTAGAATATTTAACATCTTTTTCCTAGAATATGTAAAGGTTTTACATGTAAACTTTTCTAAAGTAAAACCCTGTATATACACATATATCAAATATGTATAGGATTATATCAAAATGTACTGCGTTTTTACCCCTTAACATTTTTTTTTCTGTTTGTTAGTTTGATTTTTGGCTTGAATACTTGAAGTGAGCCTTTGTCGCACACTTACATAACTGCCAATTTGTTCGCTTGTTAATTCGAAAGCATCTTTGGCAAATCTATGTGCAACATTGTTGTGGGTTTGCGTAGACTATTACATAATTCACTTTCTATTCTTTCAGGTTGAAAAGTTATATAATCTTTATATAAGGACAGATATTGCACAAGTGTGTTTGATTGAGAAATCTTCTTGTCAAGTTCTCTTGGGTGTTTTCTGTTTTATTATTGTTTTAGTTAATAAAGCATTTGAGATTCTTGTCTTTCTTATATTGCTTTTATCCCCCCCCCCCCCACCTCCTCTCTCTCTCTCTCTCACACTCTCTCTCTCTCAGATCTGAATTACTGTGGAACCCACCAGCCCTGTAAAAATGGTGGTACTTGCATCAACACAGAACCGAATGAGTATCAGTGTGTGTGTCAAGATGGATTTCGTGGTCGTGATTGCAGCATTGGTGGGTGGAATGACAAACCTTCTTTCATCTAGGAAGTTTTATTCAGTCCGCTCCACCATAATGTGGCACTAATTAATCCAGTAACACTACAAACTTTGCTAGATTAGTTATATTTAATGTTGGTTCTAAATCATAAAAAATTAATATTATGAGCCGGATTACAACCCTACCATGTTATGAGTTTTTATTTGGGCTGTATTGATCTGGTTGACATCAATTTCTCTCTCTGTCACTTCCTGTTTACGTATCCTTTCTGTTTATTGTATCATCTGCGTAGCTGTGTTATTACACTGTCGTTTGGTTGGTCAGTCTTGCTTTTGTTCCAGTTTCAAGTCTGTAAGTTGTCCGAGCTCTTCTGATTTTCTTTTTCTTTCACTATATTTTCTTTCCCATTGAAAATTGATTGAGACCTCAGGTCTATAATGCTCCTAGTATGAGCTTAATGCTCCTAGTAGGGCCACCCTTGAGAGAAGAGAGATTCTTAAGATCCACATTAAACATACAAAACAGACTAAGGGTACCCTGCCCAGATTAGGGTACTGGGACCTACCCTTGGAGCCAGACCTGGGAGTTGTTTCTGCAGGCAAATGCTTGGTGACTGGGCCACCTATGTAACCTGGTCAAGTCCAAACTGGTGATTTGGAGCCATTTTATGGGCTTACCACTAGCAAGATGAAAGGTGGGAGTCGGGTGCAATGCCAGTCAGGCAGCAGGTATGGACAGTGATGGACTAAATGGATTATTGTTTGAGATGGAAAGGTATAGCGTAGATACTGTATCATCAGTCTTGCACCTATACACAGTATGGGCCCCAGTACCAAACTTCTCGATTGGGTGTGTTCTCTGTCCTACTCTGGAGTTCCCACAGGAGAGGAAGTGACCAAGAACTGAACCTAGAAGTACCCCTTGTGTAACAGGAACAGTTGAGAACGTAAGTTTATTATTAGTAATAGAGGATGTAAGCCAGGCAAGTTCAGTGATGAAAAGGCTACTGAAAGACGATAAAGAAGAACGACTTCTAGAAATCTAACAGAATAAGTATTGAGTCTAAGCTCTAACAGAATAAACAAAGTCAGACCACCGTTCACATCTAGGATCGCATGAAATCTTTCCATTCTTCCTGTATGTGTAAATGCTTGGGGGGGGGTTGTACTCTGCATGTCAAAGGACATTCTGTGAGGTCAGGATTTGCTTCCTTAATTACCTATTCTGGTTGAAGTCTTATCTAATCAGTTAAATTAGGAGTTTTCAGGGCATGTCCAGAACAAGCACCGTGCCAGTGGAACAACTGACTATTTAAGACAAAGCACGGAAAGATAGGATTGTACATGCTGTGACTAATAGATGGGATCCTGACACAAAATGTGTTTTAGATAAGATTATAAAGCTTGTGAAATGAAACAAACAATATCTTAAAAATATCTTGCTTCTGAGCTACTGCATTTAGAAGCAGAGCCAAAACAGTCAAAACAGTGACAGTTCTGTATAAGATCTCTCTCTCTCTCTCTCTCTCTCTCTCTCTCTCTCTCTCTCTCTCGCTCTCTCTCTCTCGCTCTCTCTCGCTCTCTCTCTCAGTGGAGCATGCATGTCTCACTTCTCCATGTGTGAATGGAGCAACATGTAAAGAAGACCAGACAGGCTTCAGTTGTGCATGTGCAGATGGCTGGACTGGACCCACCTGTGCACTTGGTACAAACACATGCATGCACACACTCACATAGGTACATATATATATGCAAACACACACGTGCACCTGCATGTACTGTCATCAGTGCTAATCAGCAGCTTCCATGTCTGACTGCACCAAAATAACACTGATTTATGTGGAAGACAATCAACACACAATGCAAGAACGGATGTGTTAACAAATTGCATTTAAAATAATGTGTGTGTGTGTGTGTGTGTGTGCATTAAGCATTTGGTGACTGACCAAATACTAAAACAGCTCCTCACCAGCTTCAGTTAATCCAAACACAGTTACAAGTAGACTTCCTTCTTCCTTCCTTTTTGGCTTCCTCAATTAAAAAAAAAAAAAAAAAAAAAACCCAATCAACTGTGATGGGGGTGTGCTGCAATAAACTGAACTAACATTAGAATCTCACAGTAGATTTTCACATTCATATGTTGAACTGTGTTATTGTGAATCTCGCTGTGAAAGAAAAGTCTGGTTTGTGCAAAAACAGGCAGTATTTTATTTGTGAGAGTTTAAGTTGAATTAAATGATTATATACAAACAGTTGAATTGTATATAGTACAGGAGGGCACGGTGGCGTAGTGGTTTTCCTCGCACCTCCAGGGTTGGGGGTTCAAATCCCACCTCCGAACTGGTGTCCTACATGTTTTCCCCGTGCTTCAGTGGTTTCCTCCGGGTACTCCGGTTTCCTCCACCAGTCCAAAGACATGCGCTGTACATTTACATTTACATTTATTCATTTAGCAGACGCTTTTATCCAAAGCGACTTACTAATGAGAAAATACAAGCAAAGCGATATATCAAGCAGAGAACAATACAAGTAGTGCTACCATAAAAGATCCGGGTCCAGGGTGTCCCAGAAAAGATCCCTCGGATAGGCTCCAGGCTCCCACACGTCCCTGTGTAGGGTAAGCGGTACAGAAAATGGATGGATGGATGTATCCAGTACATTTATGTGTAAACATACTGTTTTCATTTAGCTTATTCATTTCCGTTAGAGGAATATTAAATAGTCACCAAACACTTTAGTTCCATGTGCACACAAGAAAACACTAGACACTACTTGCACATTTTAGGGGTGATTACTTGTGATTTCAATATTGAGTAAAATCATCTTAGTCATTATAGTGCAGCTCCAGTAGTGTTTTAGATGACATAAGTACCTTAATACATTACTATCACTGATTCAATCATCTACAGAAACTGCTTTCTCATGGTCAGGGTCATGGTGGTTCCAGAGTCTATCCCAGGAACACTGGGCTTGAGGTTGGAAAACATCTTAATGGGATGCCAGTCCATCGCAGGGCACCATACACACACACATTCACACACTCATTCAAACCTAGGGGCAATTTAGCTTAGCAAATACACCTATCGGCATGTTTTAGGGAAGTGGGAGGAAACCGGAGCACCTGGAGGAAACCCAAGAATATCTCACATGAGCACAGAGAGTAACCTGAGCTCAGGATCAAAGTGGAGCTGTGAGGCGGAAACACTACCCTCAGCTCCACCGTGCTGCCCTGGCCAACTCTGCTAAGCCTTTCCCAGTAGGACTGCACTGAATTAATAACCACCACCCATACTTTTACTCAAATACACAAGTACATCTGCTGTGAAACTCTAATCTCACATATCTCACCATGGACAAGATGCTGTCCAATGAAAACTATAATTATCACTCAATCCTTATCATAGGATTGAGCCAGTATTATTGACATCCTTCTCTCTCTCTCTCTCTCTCTCTCTCTCTCTCTCTCTCTCTCTCGCTGTTGGACTCGGTCCTTGTGTGTTTGATTTATCACTATTTGCTCTGAATCTACAGACTCTGTTAAAACAGGCCTCAGGAACATCCAAGGGCACCGAATCTAAAAGCATTAGTTTTGCATGCTATAACTTTACCTGTAGCTTTCACACGCACGCACACGCGCACACACACATACACAAAGAAAGAGAGAGAGAGAGAGAGAGAATGAAAAAGCAGTTTTCCTTACGGGGACCAGCCCAAATGTCCCACAAGGTCAAAACTGTCCTAAACTTGTAGGGATATTGAGTTCCCACCAAAAAATAAAAACATGCCCCAACCACCTCCCTGTCTCCCTCTTTCCCAACACACACACACACGCTCACACACACACACACACACACACGGTCTCATTGATACATTTACAGGCACGCAGTTTCCTCACACCACTCATGCATGTAATAAGCCTGCATTCAGGTGTTTCATGTGTAGGGGTCTCACACACAGACAAACATACACACACTTATATTCAAACAAATTCACAGGCTTGAGCGTTATCATCAGCATATATTAATATCATTATCACTTGGAAGGATGATTCGGTTAACTGACTGCAATCTGACTTGGTTAAATGGGGCAGTTATGAGCGAGTTCATAAACCAGCGTTTTGCATATGATGCTTAGATATTGAGGTTTGGTTTCCTAATGTGATTTTTTTATTTACCGGCTGATGTAGCTGTACTGCATTGTGACTCCCATCCATGCGGCCATGGGGCCACATGCCTTGAGACTGCCCAGGGCTTCCAGTGTCTCTGCCCACCAGGCTGGACTGGCAAGACTTGCCGGATAGGTAAAACACAACACAAACGCACACATTAACATAGCCGTACATATCCTCAACTGGCTGTCCGCTCTCTATAATTAGCCGTACCTGCCTGTACATGTCTGTTCCGCCCCTTTCTTACCACTCTGTGCTCTCCTCTACCTGCTTGTTCTTGTCTAAGCCTGTTCATACCCGTCCTCAACTGTTCTTACCTGTCCCCACGTGTTCCTCGCCGTACCTACCTCAGTCGCAATCCACATGAAAGAAGCACCAGAGACAGTCTTGCACTTGGACCAAACCAAATATCCTGCATCTATTGAGCTGTAAAATAAACACAGAACATATGACACATGTGTGTGAAAATGCTCATTATTTCCTGGTAATATTATCTGACATGTGCTCCTGATATTGAAACACTGTTGTCCATGTAAACCATAATGTTAACTCAAATTGAAATACAATTCTATTAGGCTAAGTAAAATTCATTTAAATAAAAGGGGAGACAAGAAGAAGAAAAAATAAATGATAGTGACCAGTAGTAGTGATCTTCCAATCTGTTATATATGGCCCAAAGGCTATGTCTTTTTGCTGTTGTTGTTTTCATATAAGAGAAATGTACTTCATTTAATATTGTTATTAAACTATTATCAATCATTAATATGCATTGTTTTGGAATAAAGTTATGTGTGAATATATATATATATATATATATATATATATATATATATATATATATATATATATATATAAAGATAGATAGATAGATAGATAGATACATACATATAGATAGATGGATAGATAGATGTGTATAGAGATATATAGTTATCGATATATGATATGAATTTTATTAACATCTAATCTGACATATACTAAATAAGATCTACATACATAGTATATCCATATATGTATAAACTAGCCAAATGAAACTCTATCTGTCTGTCTGTCTGTTTCTCTGTATGTCTGTTTATCTAATATTGTACAGGGCTCTATTAATCAGCCATATATTAACTAAAAGTCTCTGCAGGATGGTTTTTCCCACGACACCAGTGTTTCTCTGCCAGCTCTCTCCATGAAGGATTCTGATCCAGTTTGAGTTAATAGCTATTTATATTAACCTGGATCAGACTAATTCATTGCTCAGTGTGCAAACTGTTTAATTATTAAAGCGGGAGGAATCACAGTGTTTGGATAGATCAGACTCCGTGGCAAACCAAAGCACATTCACTCATGAAAGAATCTCTTTCACACTCGGTTGGCCCAACGTTCTCGTTCCCTGGAGTGTATCGCGCACTTAGATGCAGTCGTGTGTCAAAGTGACACCTCATAACACCCCCTACAGCATCAACACTTTGAGAGTAATTTGTCTTCAGCTGGAGGAGCAACCTTCGATGATATTTATCTTCTCGAAATTGTTCTCAATAGTTTGTGAAACTCACACGTAAACTTTGTGTGTCTAATAATAAGTCACTTGTCCTTGTACAACCTGCTAACAGGAACGGTGGTTCAAGCTCATGTTTATATTTATCTATAACCTGCTTTCTCTTTCTGTTCCCTCTCAGACTTGAACGAATGCGAGACGGGCATCTGTGTCAATGCTCGCTCATGCCGAAACTTGATTGGAGGATATCTGTGTGACTGCCTTCCTGGATGGGTGGGGCCAAACTGTGACACGAGTGAGTATAGGTTATATACCCTGTAATATGCAGCTTTAATGGCCACCTATATAACAGTTCACTTCTTAAATCTGATTGGTAAGAAGGTGTTGATTCATTTTCTCTGACAATAGTGCATTCTATAAGGCCAGTCACTGTAAGGTTTACATTAATGCACTTGTTCTAATACAATATTGTTCCTATTGTAACACTCCATCCACTCCACATAATCTAAGCCTAATAGTAAATGACTGACTTGTTATTATTGTTAACATGTTATTTAACAAATGTTGGTTTACAAAGTGTTAAATACTGTTTTCAATGTTATTATATGATATATTTAATGACGATATAAAATGTCGTTAAAGCGATCATTAAAGCAATGCTGTTTTTAAACCGCTGCATGCTCTTGTAATAAAGTAGTAAAGAAATTCATCAGCTAAGATCTTAGCACCACTGTGTGTATGTGTCTCTGTACACTATTGTCTATTGATTGTGTTAAATATCATTAACTCAACAGGGAACAGCAGCTGCCAGGGCTTGTGTCTGAACGGAGGGCGCTGTGAGGTACGCTCAATGAAAATAAACACACCGTTTCTGAGTGCTTTTCTGTTCTATGTGCTCACCACACTAGAGGAACCATTATGTGTAAAATTTGTTAATATTTCTATAGCTTCATAAACCAGGACATAAAGCAGTTTCATGTTAGAAGTACGTATATAACAAAACGGTTCCATTTTATTGACTATGCCGCACTGTCTTTGATATAAAACTTATTTTAGTAATCACTTCTTAGCTAAACAGAGGTTATTTAAGTGGTGTGTACGTTTGGTCATGTTGTGTTGACCAGTCAGGAACATTTAGTATTGCAAGCTCCATCTCAATAGTTCCTGGACCTACTCTGGAACAGGAACTAAAGAAATAAAAGGAACTACAGTCCATAAACTAAAATCACAGTGGATTCTTCAATAGGACGTACATTTAAAGTTCCTCACACTCTCAGAAATAAAGCTCAAATCTAGTGTCCTAAAGGATTCCTCAGCTTATTCCTCTGGTTGAATCCTTAAAGCTTCTATGTAGAACTATAAAAGAGTGTTTACCTATCAAACTAAACGATCAACTCAATCAGGGTTTTTTTTTTTTTTGCGTACATGGATCTCCTTGTCTGTACCTCACAAGTGTTATTCTTTGAACTACAGGACTCACATTGTGTGTGTTTGCCGGGTTTCGTTGGTAAACAATGCCAGACAGTAGTGGGAATGTGTGACAGCACCCCCTGTCTGCACGGAGGACAGTGTGAAGAACAGAAGGATGAACCGAGGATAGTCTGCAATTGTCCACCGGAATATACTGGAACTTATTGTGAGGTATGTACCTGGTGTGCGTAATCTGTCTCATCTTTTATTACAGTTTTTAAAAAAAATAGTTTTACAGTGTTTTGTTTCATTTTGTTTTGCAGACAATGTTAGATCCTTGTAATCCCAACCCCTGTCAGAAGGGGGTGCCATGCCACAGCACAGAGAGTGGCTACATGTGTGGCTGTCCCCAGGGTTACTATGGAAACTCGTGTTTAAAAGAACTGTGTCATGGGCCACATTGTCAAGGTTAGAGCCTTAAAAAGTGATGTGGATAAAGTGATTTTAAAATAACATGAAATAACTGATTTTATATATAACGTTCATGCTTTATGTTCTCTGTATTGTTATATCTATCTTTCAGGCACAGCGAACGGAATGTTCAGTGTGTATATGGTGTTACTGGGTGTGTTGGCCGTATTGGTAGCCGTCGGATGCTCTGCCTGCGCTCTTCTCCTGTCCCGTCTGCACCGTCGCCAGCGTCCCAAACAACAGCCGAGTGCCACGCCCCCAGATGCCGCCATCAACAACCAGCGCCAATTCTGCACTCTCATCCGCAACGTAGAACACACTACAGCGCTACTCGGTCCTGGACAAACTCAGTCCATTTTGTGTGGTTCTGCCCGACCAGCGCTGCAGCTGGAAGAGATTGAGCTGACCCTACCGACCTCACAGGTTCCACCCCCCAACCAGAAATCAGACCCGCCCCCTGTTCTCAAACCCAGCCTCGCACCAAAACTTGACATCTGCAACCGCGAGCGCGAGAAACTGAATCGCTTCCACTACTCTGATAACCAGGAAGTGGAAGCATGACCTTGTCCTGAGCTTTGGGACGATGCACTACTACATCTGATCACTCTAAAACAGCCTCCTGATGCAGAACTTAGACCTGTGACCAGAAGAAAAAAGGTCAGAAGGAGAGAAATCTCTGTGTAGGAACGAAACTGCACTCCAGGCAGGAGCTGTGGACGTCGCTGCTGTCAGGTTAGGTATATAAATGCATATAAAGGCCAAACAGTCAGAGGTCAAAAGGGACAGCGATCTTTTTTGAGGCCACGTGACTCTCATTTTTGAATCATGGTTATTTAATTGTATTTGATGTGTGTTTACACAAGTGCCATCTGTATTTCTACACATCTGCATTTGTGTATGTGTGTATGTGTGTGTGTATGCATGATTATGAATGTGGTGTTTTTAAGAACCGAATCCCACACAGTCATACACATGGGTATATTTTGGAAAACCTTTACTTTTTTCCTTCTCCAGACAGAACAATGCGAGGAAGAGGTGACACACACCACTAAACGACTGAAAAAGCAAAAGGGTTGTAGAGGCTAACTAAAAGAGTGCCACACAAGTTCTAGAGATTATGACTCTATTGCATTTTATATTGCCCATCATGTTGCAGCTGTAAGAGATGTATGATTTTTTTTCATATATATATATATATATATATATATATATATATATATATATATATATATATATATATATATATATACACTTGGATGTAAATAGCACTTTTGTAAATACGCTGTATATATTGATCTGGAATTTTTGTACGGTGGTTTTGTTTTGGAAATGTCATCATTTGGTCATCTTTTCATTTCCTCTCCTTCCTCTCTGCTGGTCTTTGCAGGCAGGATGGTTTGCAAATAAAGTGCATCTACCAATTAAAGTGCGTGTGCATGTATTAAACGAGTCATGGTCACTTAAAGCACATTTATGGAGCGTGGAGCTTTGAAGTGTTTGAATATGAATTTCATACTGTATGTTTGACTTATATATATATATATATATACATATATATATATATATATATATACATTACATGAAATAAAATTTTTGTGTGGTGTATTGACTAAATGTACATCTTATTTATTTTATTTTTTTTTTTACTTTGTTTTGAACTTCATTTAAGGTTTAAGATTCACCTACATACAATGACAATACAATGAGGCCAAAGGAGGCTTAGCATCCAGGATTCCCAGGGAAAAGGTAGATGATTTTTAGATTGGTCGAGGAAATAAAATAGCTAGTTTTCCACAGTGATGTTAAACACTCAATGCTTAGCATTTGCCCAGTGTATGTAGCTTGGTAGGTAATGTTCTAGCTAGTTAGACTATGCTAACGTTAGCCATCAAGTAATTGTTAGCTAGCTAACCTCCAAAGTTAGCTGCTTAAAAGGAATTTTGCCAGTTCAGTAGAACATAATATTTTTTCTTCCGCATTGACTCTACTTACATCACTTCATGATCGCGAGCGTGGCAAACTGTGATTGGCTAAATGCTCTGAAAACGTTGGCTTTTCCCTTGGAATCCCAGATGCTTTCTAATTTGGCTTTAATTTCCTTAAGATCTGTATTTTTGACATTGAAATTTTTTTAGATTTACATTTAGATTTTTGTAAAATCTCAAAACTGTAACCTATCATTTAGAATTATGTTTTTAAAGACAAGTCTTACTCTGAGCAAGTTCATTTTTTTTTAAATTAATTATACACCGTGGGGGGGGGGGGGGGGGGGGGATTAATAGATTCAATGCGATGCGTATATAATTCAAATATACAAAATTCATATTTAAATACTTTTGTCAGCTTCTACGCTCTATAGACATCCATACACAGGTTATAATCTGTGTTTAGCCTGAATAAAGCGAGCCACTGTGTGTGTGTGTGTATCTGAGTAGTGGAGAAAGTGAATCAGTTAAATGAGAACATAGACTCGTGCATATGACAGTGTTGACCTTTGCCCCCTTACAGACTGGCAATGGGCGGAAATGACTATTGCCTTCCTGTCACCACCCGTCCGTGAGGAAACGTGGGAAGTGAAGTCCTCCTAAAAAGCACTCACACACATCAGTGCCCCCCCCCCTCCTCCTCCTCCTCCTCCCTCCACACCTGCTGTGGATCTCAGGATGTCTGCTCCTCCCTTCATTAAGCACATTGTGCGCTTGATAAAGCAGGTCACTATCGTTTCCTGGTAACATGCTGGTCTTCTCCAAAAATCCAGGCCCAGTGTCTTATCTTTTCCACAAGACAAGCCCTTAAGGCATATTAGGGGAATGAATGAGGTCAAGGAAACAGTTTGTGTGTGATTCTGCTTGAAATGTTATGTTCTTTCCCCTTTATCCTGACACTCAATACTGTATGCGCTGTATGATGTTACATTCTGGTGACAATCAGCGCAGGTGGACGATTTCATCAGCATTTGTTGTTCAAATACAGTATAAGGAGGAAGAAAAGTAAAAAATTATAGGTGTTTCTGACTAAAGAAAATTTCACCTGCATTACATTTCTATATATTCAATCGACGGATGCTTTTACGTTAAAAAATAAATAAATAAATAAATAAATAAATAAAATTACCAGCATCAAAGCACAGAGCTGAACAGTTCAAGGTTTGCTTAGAGACCTCTCTGGTAGTCCAGGAATTTGAACACACAACCTTCCAATCACAAGCGCAGGACCCTTTTTTCACTGTCTGGTAGGTAAACTGCATGTCACATACATTGTGTATGACTCACGTATTGTTTCATCATGCAGTCTGATTTTCCTGTTAATTATTTCTATATTCTGAAATGCTATAAATCTTATAATCATATAACTCAAACCCTGTAATGACCAAACTCAGGCATTTACTTATACAGTGACAGTGCCCTCTTGTGCTTGTTGGTGGAATTGGTGGAAAAAAAAAAATACATGAATTAGTTTCCAATATAAACGCCTACAGTGGCTGAAATGGACTTAAATGAAGAGTTACAATTTCACTACACATGTAATAAGGAATACATGTACTGCTATTTACCTTTAACGCTACAACATCTGCATTGTAGTCATAAGCTCTATTCAGACTGGATTAGTTTTACATGGAGACGTGGGGTAATGTACTTATTACTGGAGTATCTGGGATTTCAGTCTCTTCTGAACCCGTAATGTCAGTCATTTTCAAGGAATGCGCATTCCTGTAGAAGTAACCACAGGCAACGACAGTCCGATCCAAACTGACATATTACTAAAGATGCAATTATATCCTGTTGTAAAAGAGGCTTTGAGATTTTTCTTCACAAAGACATAAAGACACTCCAAGAAGCCATCACAGTTTTTTTTCCCCCTATCACGTCCTGCTACAGCATAATCAAATCAGAACAAAGCTTTGGTCGAGATTGAAAAACAGAGCAATAAAATATAGATAGCATTTAAAAAGGAACCGTCATCAAAGCAGCGCTTCTGGGATTTTAGGCACGTGTTTTTGAGATCCTAGCACAAATATATCCTAGGTTCATCGTTTGTTATGAGGATTATAATAAAAGTCAGAACAATCAGCTTTCATTAAAGACATGAGCTGTATGGATCTTCCGGTGTGATGATCATGCGTACATCATGAAGACACTCCTATGTGTGTGTGATTTATGTTAAAGATCGTGCGCTCCGGCAATGTTACTTAACAGACATACAGAACTGTATAGAAATACAGAAAGCATACAGATGCTTTAAAAATGAATGGCATTAAACTAGTCTTCAATCTTATCTAAAATAAATAAATAAATAAATAAATGTGGCTGCAGGCCTTCCTTTACAACCAAACTGGAGATACACGTGGTAGCTGATTAGAGACGAAGGTGAACTGATTACAACTGATTTCAATCCTGGTTGGAGTGAAAGCCTGCAGTCAGACTAGGCCTTTGCGGATCAGATTGAAGACCCTACTGTACACGTTAATCATGAACTAAACAATGTCAATATTCGGTGTGACAACCATTTGCTTTTTAAAAAAATACATCAGTACTCTCAGGTATACTTTGTGCATTATTTATAAGGAAATCGGCTGTTGGAAGTTTTACTGAGCGTCTTGGAAAGTTCTTTCACTGTAGCACTACCTTCTCTTTTTTTTTTCCTCTCTCTCTATTTTCGCATGCAAAACCCAGTGTCCTTCATTGTTTTTTGTGGTCTGTTACATATGTTGCTTTGCTCGCTGACATACAAACTTCTTTCTGCGACATTTATTGTTCATTGAACATCTAATCTGCTATTTTTTTTTGTCATAAAAGAACATCTACTACAAAATTTGTATTAAAAAATAGGCCTTTTTTTTTTTTGCACAGTGCCGTACATCCAGAATGTTACTTAAGATTACAGCGGTGTGACAAAAGCTAAGTAGCACTAACAGCATTCAGGCTCTCAGAACAGGCTTGACAACACGAAACTGTATGAACCTGAAAGAAAAATAAGCTTTAGGGCTGAATCTGATCGGTGCACACTGTTCTGTCTTGAATCACTCAGAGGATGTAAAGGATTAAAGCACATAAGCACGCTTTACAATATGGCAACTTGGATGTCAAGCGGTACTGACCTACTGAACTTTGAAACCTGTGTATAATGTTATTATATGCATGTATACGTATAATATTAAAGTGTCTATTTCACTCCTGTTGTGAGCAACGAGCTGACGTGTCTGATCTACTACACGTATATAGACAGCAGAGCTTTAACAAGCCGAACCTATCCGATCCACTTTATATTACTGGGTTCAATATGATAAATAAGCTTTTGTAGCAGGGTGTGAGGTCAGGCGGTGGAAAGAGAGCCCCCTGCAGGTGTCTGTAGAGATGCTGAACTCAGTAAGTGTTGATGTGATGAAACACTGGATTGTGTGGGTCGCACTGTAGGATGAAATACAAAAATGAAATGAAAAGTTTTAGTTCTTCATGGAAAATTTTTAAACGTAATCCTAAAAAAAAAAAAAAAAAAGTCAATATACAAGCACATCATCAAAGAAACTCGTGATGATATAACATCACTACATATACAGTAGGTAGTATTTGGTTCACCTGTATTGCTCTGGTCTGTAGGCAGTCCCTGATTGCTCCCGAGGTCCTCGCCATGCAGCAGGCGCTGAAAGGCTTCAAAATTGACCGACGCGTCATCCTCGGACAGTGTGTGAGAGGAGACGTGTCCGTCTCCGGGTCGACACACCTCGAAGCGCACCCACTGATAACTAAACACAGCCGTGCAGAGCTTTAGACGTGCTCGGGATGCGTTACTCTTTCTCGCTTTATACTAGCTTTAATGGAGAGCCTGAAAGATGGAGGTGTGTTTACTCACTTGCTGCACTTGCGAGCTCCTGGACAGCTCTGAATCAAGTTCTGAATGGTCGGGTCCGAGAAACCGAAGAAGTCCGCGCCAGTGGGGATGATGTTGGTCAAAGGCTTGCCTCTGTTTAAGAACGAAAAGGAAAGCGTAAAAACGACTAGTGTATAAGTAAGAAATGAAACACACAGGGCATGCTGTTGCAGGGAAATCGCTCCATCCTGATGTTCTAACTCCTGGTTGGAGTTTTTTTACCGTGTAGTACACGGTTATACAAGGGAATTATTTATAATTGCACTATCCGTTGTCACCCAGATGAGGACGGTTTCCCTTCTAAGCCTGGTTTCCTTCCTCATGTCCTCTCAGGGAGTTTTTCCTTGCCATCGTTGCCTCTACCTTGCTCATTAAAAATAAACGTATACATTTAAAATCGATATATTTCCGTAAAACCTGCTTCATGACAACGTCGACTGCTAAAAGCGCTATACAAATACAACTGAATGAACTGAAAATAGTGAACAATGAGGTGGAGTGTTTACTAGACACCGGCGATTTGAATTACAGCCAGCACTACAGTCAGAGCTCTTGTTATAGAAAATGAATCGATACATTCTGTCCAATCAGATTTAAGAATTTGTATCTCTCACATACAGTGCCACTATGTACACTTTGTTCGAACATAGCATCAACATAGCTTGGACAAACTGAACTGAGCTGTTAGAGAACCCCTCAGCAAACACACACACCCTTGTCGTTTTTGGGCGGCTGTGGTTCAGGTGGTAGAGCACTAATGTCCATTGATTATTAGAGCACTAATGTCCATTGATCGAACCGCAGGGTTGGCGGTTCGATTCCCGGCCCACATGACTCCACATGCCGAAGTGTCCCTGGGCAAGACACTGAACCCCAAGTTGCTCCCGATGGCAAGTTAGCGCCTTGCATGGCAGCTCTGCTACCATTGGTGTGCGAGTGTGTGTGTGTGAATGAGAACTGAAGTGTAGGTTAAAAAAGCGCAATATAATTGCAGACCATCTGTATCTAAATAAAAGCAATGTTATTACATATACATATGAACGAATGCAACTACAGTCCAGAAACAGTCCACAAATCCGATCTTGGTCACTTGTAATTAGAAGTCGCAAGAAATAAATAAGATTATAAGAAATAAATCGGATTTTCTGTGCTGTGTGTGAACAGAGTGTAGATGTCTACCTCTTAGCAGCGATGGCTTTCAGCAGATCTGCATGGCAGCTCAGAGCTGACAAGGCCACGATGGAGTTCTGTGGGTCATCTTCAGGTACGATCTCAAACTGGAACCACAACGCCACACCGTTTTTATTCACTACACGTGAGCAAAATTCATTTTGGAATCTACTGAAGCTACATCAAGCATGGATGTACGGTATGAATTTATGGCTTTGACATGGATGCTATTGATGTGAAGTGTAGCTAGTTGGCCTGGTCTATGTGCTGCATAAGTCGTTCCATACGTGGTTAAGTGTACCATGTTGTATGGTGATCTTTGTTTTTCTTGTTCTCTACTTACATGCATTGCTCTATTGTATATTGGCTAAATGTATGAACCTGTATATGTCTTACTTTTTCGTTATAAGGTCGTTGTAATCGTCCTAACTTTTTGTTACGTTTGTTATTTTGGGTGGGGGTTGAAGAAGCTGAGTGAGCTAATTGTATATTCGTATTTGTTTTGTGTTAGTTTTGTTTATGTATTTGTGTCTTTTGGTCCCCCTTGAAAACGAGATGCTGCATCTCAAGGGGCTATCCAACAATAAATTGAAATGGAAAATGTGTGTATCTACCTGTGGTCCCTGGTTGCCATCTTTAATCTGACAGGTATAGAGGCACTGCTGCTCCGGGTTCTTCATGCTGGCAAACACTCTCGTGCTGCAGAAGCCTACCGGGTAAATGGCGCTTTCATCATGGAAGTGAACTCTATCGGTGATGATCTAAGAAACACACACCGACACAGCTGCTGTTCAGTACAGCCGAAACAGAACGAATACAGGGAACTATGGACGATATCTCGTGCACTCTTTCACTACCACAATGTACCACTGTAGGCAATGTACCCTTAACTACACACACACACGCTTAATGCAGAAGTGATGGAAAGAAGAAGTGATGACTGACCTCGCCCAGGCTGTAGACAGTGAGCCCTCCCAATACGATGGGAAACACAGGCCTGCCAGAGGAGTCCAGTGGGATGGGCTGGACCACTTTACGCTTTCCACCCTCGGCCATTTTCCTCTTCTTGGACATCTTTTTGGTCACTGAGAGCAGGAGCACAAATAAAATGAGGACAATGCTCAAAAAAATGTTCTACTGCATAAAACAGCGAATATGTTACTATTTAGATCTGGTTTCAATTTGAGGGGGGAAAAAGGCCATTCCTCCTATCCAATACAAGCCATTTGTGGGCTGGAATCTGAAACATGGCTGTGAGTCAAACCCGGGTTTCGGTAATACAATACATCCGTTTTAAAGAAACTGCATGAACTAACCCGTGGCAGCTGAAACCACTCTCACCTTCTTCTCTTCCATTCTCCTTCCCTCGTTCCTTTCGTTCTTTCTTGGGTTTCTTCGGAAAGCCATCGTCAGGCCCTGAAGGTCCAGAAACCTGGCTTTGGCCTGTGGGTACGACAGCACCCCCTGCTGCACTGGAGCTGAAGGAGGCGGGAGTGTGAGCACTGCTCCCAGGGGTTGGGAGCAGCTCGCCTTCCGCCAACGACTGGTACTGCAATAGAGTCTTCAGCAAGAACCTGAACGGGCACAGTGATAATTTGTTCTAGTTATCCCGCTGTCCAAGAAGGACACGTGTGTGCAAAGTGAGCAGCTTGTCCTGAGAGGAAAATATTCCAACTTCATGTTTTGTTTTTTCTTACATGGACCCTGGCATGAAGGTCTTCAAGCATAAGTTCTGTTCTTAGCATAAAGAAGAGTCTTTAAGCTTAAGTTTAATGTTCGTCATTTAACCGTAAAACACCCGGCGAGAAGCACTCCCAGATATAGACACAACGTTTGAAGTGTTTTCTATTATTGCTTAATTTCACTGATCGCTTAAAAATCAATACATGATTAGCAGAAATTAGACAAACCGTCAACCACTTCTCGAATTCTAATAGCTAATAACATAAGTATCTTTAGAAGTATCCTTAACTTAATTGAATCCTTTTTGAGACTCTTGACTTTTCAAATGTACTTTTAGGATGATACTATAGTGCTGAAATAACGATGAAATGAAGAAAATAACAACAACAAAAAAAAAAAAAGCACTGTTCTTAACAGTTTCCATCAAAATGAATAAAATATTTAGAAATAGATTAATAGAAAAAGCACAAGCTATTCGTTACACATTTGCTTGGATTTCCCCACACTAACGGCTCTCTTAGTATGCGACCAAACCGGTTATGTTTTTTTATTTATTTAAACCTTTATTACGCACCAGCTATGTGGTTTCCTGGCTTGATTGATTTCCGCGCTTTTTATTTATATATATATATATATATCCCTGTATTTCTGTCCAAAGGGAATGGAAAAAGTATGTGTTCAGCATCTTGTCCCTCAGCCAATGTTTTTCCTTTGAGGTTCATTTTATTACATGCAGAGTAAACCAAACCAAACCAAACCGCAAATGCACCACAAGTATTAATTTCAGATAGTATTCAATTAGATTCAGATTCAGCAAGCAGAGTAAGAAGTAAAACCACTAAGACAAAGTGAACATTTCCTGTAAGGGCTGCTGTCATGTTATCCTTGGAAGAACATTTCCATTAGCAGGCATGCTGACTTCCACAGATGTTTCCTAGGAGGATATTCTTTCAAACCATCACTCTTAACGAATTTACTTACCTCCTCTCTTCCTTTGCCCGAACAAATTTCTCCTCCAAGCGGGCGACCTCATCACCTAGTGCTGCATTCTCCTGTAAAACAAAAACAAAACAAAACACCGTGCTTAAGCTTAAGCCGAAATCATCACGTTCTGTCTACATACAACTCACATACACCTTTCCTCATTAACGAACAATACGATTTTGAACAAGCTCTCATTGAACTCAACTCACAAAGATCATGGCGCGAGCAGCCTTCCGGAGACGGAGGTACTTAAGCCTGTACTTCTCGGTCTGGTTCTTGCGGAGAGCCTTTTTGAGTCTTGGCCTGTGCTCCGAGTGGCCGTGAGGGGAACCAGAGGGCAGAGAGGAACCCGAGCTCGAGAAGGCTGATTGCGCAGAAAAGGCCTGCAGAGCCTGCTGTCTCTCCTCATCAGTCTGAGTGCACGAGAGAGGGAAATGATGGAGTGAAACCGTATTAATATAAGGATGGCGTTTAGAGGAACGGAGGTTGGACTCGTAGAACAAATAAAGAAAGACAGCAAACTGAAAAGACTGCAAAAGTGTCCCAAAGACATTAGAAAGTCCTTAAACATACATGTGGACTGATTCATGTGATGATACTAATGACATCTAACAGTGATTTAAAAAACATTGAAATGGGGTGGACATAAACAGAGACTGGACAAAGTAAAACACAAATACGATTACAAGCTTGAAAAAAAAAAAAAGAAGAAGAAAATGTTCTCCTCTATTGGTTTCACTAGATTTAGACTTAAAGACACGTACGTTTTTGGCATTTTTTTTTTTGTCCCTTTTCATTCAGATTAGAAGCTAAGATACACTCAGGACAAACTTACCAACAGAGCAAAGACTCCATTTCTGTTCTCAATCCTCTTGAAGCGTCTGCTCCCTTTTTGTGTCTGAAACACAGCGGGAAACTGAAGCCAGTGCTACGTGCTAAAGCTAAACTTTAAAGTCCCTATGGAATCAAAATGGACATTTTGTGGCTTTTACTATGAATATGTTCGGCCTTAAGGTCCTCTAGAAGCTCGTGCGCTTACAAAACAATGACGAAACTCACATTTAGAAGAATATACGCCGATACGGATTGACAATTTTGATGACATCATTCTGCACAGATTTTCTGTCCAATCAAATGCTCTCTAGAATCTCAAGTGTCCTGCTCACAACAGTTATAAGTTTCCTGGCTGTTGGGTAAGCTAAACGTCATTGGCTATTTAAGCAGTGGGAGGGACCACTCGATATGTCACGTCCGGACTTCCTGTTTGAGATGAAATTACGTGAGAACTACACGTTTCGAGGCACTTCACAGGGACTTTAAAGCCAGGACACCGCTATGTAAAGCTCTCTTTGCGCTGTGTACACTGACTCATGAAGAAAATCACGTTTTCAACACAACTGTGTTCTGCTCCCTGCTCATAACTACATTTATCAACGTAATATAACAACAACAACAAAAAAAAAAGAAGGCAAATCAAAAGAACATATGCAAATTAACACTCCACACGTGATAAAAGAAACAAAATGCATGTAGATGAAACGTAACATACAGTAACTGATGATCATGATCATGGATACTCGATGGAGTGCTTTAACGCCGAGGTGGAATGATAAGAGTTTCTTACCTCACGGTACATCACAGCCTCAAGGCTTGACTTTGCACTATAAAAGGAACCATTTTTTTTTTAAACGAAATGTTTCACTTAACAAAAACATGAAATTGAAAGAACATAAAGAGTCTTTCATACTTTGACTGCACCAATCCCCGATCGATGATCCTCTGCTTGATCTCCTTGATGTGCATCGGACGCCCCGCCTCTTCCAGAACAATCTGAAAAGTGATTTTAAAAGTGAGGTGTTACTTCACCGAGGAAATCACTCACCACAACGCAGAACAAAGCCAAGACCTCATATTAATATCTGGTGATGTTTTTATAAATAAATACATGAAGAAGTCAAATCTGACCTGGGCAGCGTCAAGCCATGTGAGGTTCGGTTTGTCGACGACTTCTCCTGATGGTTCGCTTCAAAGAGACAAAGAGACGCAAGTCACAAACCGGACAAATATTATACAGTCCCCTCCAAAAGTATCGGAACCGCAAGGCCGATTCTGTTGTTTTCGCTACACATCGAAGACATTTGGGTTTGAGACCAGAAGACGAATATGAGATGATAGATAAGTATTTCCGGACATTCTCCTCTAGATGCGTTAAACAACTCTGAACATTTTTAGGTGAGCAAAAGTAATGGAACAGATTATATTTCTGCACCTGAAGTCTTCTTCGAATGGTGGATTGTGATACCTTCACCCCTGCCCTGTCATGGAGGTTGTTGGTGATGTCACTAACTGTTGTTTTGGGGTTTTCCTTCACAACTCCGACAATGATTCTGTCATCAACTGCTGTTGTTTTCCTTGGCCGGCCTGTTCTGTGTCTGGTTTTTAGTGCACCAGTGGTTTCTTTCTTTTTCAGGACATTTCACGTTGTTGTACTGGCTACGCCCAATGCTTGTGCAATGGCTCTGATTGATTTCCCCTCTTTTCTCAGCTTTCAAAATTGCTGTCTTGCTTTTCTCCCATAGACAGCTCTCTGGTCTTCATGTTGGTTTATCCTTTTTATCAAACAGTGCCGTCTTCACAGACGAAACCCAGGGCTCAAGCCAAAAGTAGACGTTCAGAGCTATTCATTCATTCTTTATACAATCAATTTAACATCACACACCTGGGCAGCAAGAAACACCTATCAGTCATATGTTCCAATATTTTTGATCATTTGGGGGGGGAAAAATGGGTGGTTTCAAACAAAAGCTGCCATGTTCTAAGTTGTTTTACACATCTAGAAGTAAATATCAGAGAATGAAAGCTGAAATTCTGATCTGTCGTCTCATGCTCATCTTTTGATCTCGAACCCAAATTTCTTCAGTGTATAGTGAAAATAATAGAATTGGCCTCGCTGTTCCAATACTTTCAGAGGGAACTGTAAGTAGCACCTCAACCCAAACTGATATTCTCTAAGAAACCAGATGAATCTCAAACGGCTAGATTAAATACAGCGTTCTTCATAACAGCTTGCATAGTCAAAATAAAAGACTTCAATAAAGTAAGGAATGAACACATGGGGTGTGTTTTTATAGAAAATATCCAATGACAGAGTGGTGTGATGGAGCAGAGTTACTGTTCCACCCTGAAGTTGATTCTTTTCTTATAGCAGCATGTCCCGAAACGTTTAATTTCTCTTCTACTACAGCAATTTGCCAAGGATTAACATTATACACATATATTATATATATATATATATATATATATATATATTAAAGAATAACACACTGGATGTTTTCAGCATCTGTACTTACTTAAAGTTGTGGAAAGTCTACGTTAGTTCTTGTTATCGCTTACATTATAGCAGCGACATTTCTATCTCGTGAAGTTATATCTCGAGATAATAAGAACACAAACGCCGCCACCGAAGCCCTTTCACATCTGCAGGAATTTCACATTTCCTCTACGTTCTCTGGTTTCTTCCCAGCTCCCGAAAACATGCAAGCTCTAAACCGCCCCTGAATGTGCGACTGTGTAAGTTCCTGGGTTCGACTCCGGATCCACCGCAACCCTGACCAGGAGAATGTGCTTACTGAAAGAGTTTTTCTCCCTGAAGTCACTGACGGATTCAAACATCTGCCTTCCAAAAGATTAAACATCTTCCGTCACAAATTCCCTTCAGTCAAACACAGCTTACTTTCTATTGGGTTGAGGCTCTGGGTTACTGATCGGGGGTTCAAGCCCCAGCACTGCCAGGCTCTGGGTTACTGATCAGAAGGTCGGGGGTTCAAGCTCCAGCACTGCTTGGCTCTGGGTTACTGATCAGAAGGTCGGGGGTTCAAGCCCCAGCACCGCCTGGCTCTGGGTTACTGATCAGAAGGTCGCGGGTTCAAGCTCCAGCACTGCTTGGCTCTGGGTTACTGATCAGAAGGTCAGGGGTTCAAGCCCCAGCACCGCCTGGCTCTGAGTTACTGATCAGACTGATCTGAGTTACTGATCAGAAGGTCGGGGTTTCAAGCCCCAGCACTGCCAGGCTCTGAATTACTGATCAGAAGGGCAGGGGTTCAAGCCCCAGCACTGCCTGGCTCTGAGTTACTGATCAGACTGATCTGAGTTACTGATCAGAAGGTCGGGGTTTCAAGCCCCAGCACCGCCTGGCTCTGAGTTACTGATCAGACTGATCTGGGTTACTGATCAGAAGTTCAAGGGTTCAAGCCCCAGCACTGCCAGGCTGCCACTGTTGGGCTCTTGAGCAAGGCCCTTAACCCTCTCTGCTCCACTCTCTGCTGTATCATGGCTGACCCTGCACTCTGACCCCAACTTCTGAGCATGCTGGGATATGCGACGAAAAGAAATTCACTGTGCTGTGACCAATAAAGACTCATTGTCATTCTATGGCGTGGGAAGTGTGAAATGTGTGAAACCCAGTGAAATGCACTGGGTTTTGAGAGAATCTCTTAGATTTCCACACTGTAACCCATACTCACGTCTCCAGAGTCTCATGTGCTCCTGCCAGACTCGATATGTTGTCCAAAGCTGGGAAGAGGGAGTAAGAGCCCTGTCCATCAGACTCCATCTCTGACTCGAAGTTGGAGAGACTGTTCAGGGGATCCATCACCTGCAGAGAGACTGGAAGAGACTGAGCAGGTTAAGACTCTTCTGCCGAACCTATATATGAATAATTAACTAAATAACCAGCAACCAAAGGCAGATCTGGATCATTTTAAAAACGGAAACATGCAAATACAGAATACAAAGTTAACCACCCAAAAACGTTCAAATCGGATTTAGCGAAAAGATCTAGCTAACTAATTAGCTGCCTAGCTCCGGATTTAACTAACGTTCAATTCATGTTATAGTTAGTTTATAAAGTCATAAGTGGATTCCTTTACCCGTGTTCCTCTGTCGGGATTTAAAAATAATCTAAATGATCATTCACACTACATTTAAACTACAAACTGTGTATTGTCTAGTTTTGTTTGTGTTTTAACAGTAAGCGGAACATGGACGACAATAATGTTTTCTTTGGGTTTCCCGGGGAAGGATTTTTCTGTAACACCTTATTCTCGTCTTCACCAGATATTGAACTATATTTGCGCCATCTAGTGGAAATATGGTGAAACTGCTCTCTCTCTCTCTCTCTCTCTCTCTCTCTCTCTCTCTCTCTCTCTCTTGCTCTCTCTCTCTCGCTCTCTCTGTCTCTCTCTGTCTGTCTTTTTCCTCTCTCTCTCTCTCTCTCTCTCTCTCTCTCTCAGTTTTCATGTGCTTTATTGGCATGACAAACAATTGTACATTTGTATTGCCAAAGCAAGTACAAGGGAAGGGTAGTGTAAACACAAGAGAAATAAAATAAAAGACAAAATAGAATAAAACTGAATCAAATACTAATAGATTAAATTAAAAAGTAACAAATATAGATGTACAATAAAATTAAAAAATAGTGCAAACAATGTATATAAATGTACAAATTAAGGACAAAATAAATTTACTATATACAGAATAATTTAAAAAAGAAGGAAAAATGTATAAATTACAGGATAGAAGTGAATTTAGTAATAAAGGTAAGCAAAAATATAGAACAATAATAATAATCTTTTTTAAAAAGAGCGATCACAACAATTACAGAAAACGCACGGGCAAGGCAGATCACTCACTGTCCCTAATATTGTGGCAGGCTGATATTGTCCGCTGCTGTTATACAGTAGTCTTTATCTCCTCCTAGTAGGACGGGAGTTTTTCATTGTTTGACAAATTGTCAAATGTTTGGTGTGTGTGTTTAATTTTGGGGATGTGTGTGTGTGTTTTGTGCGCTCTGTTAGAAAGTGCAGCTCCGTCTCGACCGTGTTTTGGTTGCAATGTCGGCACAACCTTTCTTCCTGTAGGAGCCATGTTTTCCTGTGTCCTCCTGTTTCTGTGTCCTCCTGTTACCACTGAGTCTGTACCTTGTCAAGGTCCTTCTCAGTTTTTTTCTGGCAGGGTGTACTGTCTTTTCAGGACCAAATAACATTGCATTTTACTCTCTCTCTCTCTCTCTCTCTCTCTCTCTCTCTCTCTCTCTCTCTCTCCAGCAGAAACCTTATGGATATTTGCTAATTGTCGGTTCACGTTTGTGTTTATAATTGAGCCATATCAGTGTTCATAAATGCAAATGGACTAAACGTAATTTCGGTCATTATATCAACATTTGGACAGGACTGAAAAACACTGAAACGTTTCAGTTGTGTCTCTGAGGCTGGAGTAGATATTCAAAATCATTGATGATGAAGTAACCGGAACACTTTCTCTCTATTTTTCCTTGCTTTATTGCTGGCATTGCAAACAGATGGAATTAATGTCCTGTCCATCACTGTTGATGTGTTTTGCGACTGGAAAAAAAATTAAAAATCCTTCAAAGTGCTCAACAAAATGATCATCCAGTCTTTTCTCACTTTCTCCAGTGTATAAGAGTTTGTAACTCAAACTGGACAACTGGGAAAAAAAGAAATAAAAAAAAAAAACAGGTGATTTTCCATTTTTCATCTGCCCAGTCCAGACCCAGTGCCCATTGTAGCGTCAGATCCCCGTTCTTGTCTGACAGGAGTGGAACCCGATGTGGTCTTCTGCTGTTGTGTCCCATCCATCTCATGGTTCAGGGTGTTGTGCATTCTGAGATGCTTTTCTGCTCAACACAGTTGCACAGAGTGGTTATTAGAGTTAATGTAGCTTTCCTGGCTATTCTCCTCATCAGCGAGGTGTTTTCATCTACAGACCTGCTGCTCACTAGATTTATTTATTTATTTATTTATTTTGCTTTTTGCTTTTTGCACCATTCTGTGTATACTCTAGAGACTGTTGTACACGACACGATCTCAGGAGATCAGCAGGAGATGAAATATTCAAAACCAGCCAGTCTGGCACCAACTAAAAAGTCAATGAAATAAGATTTTAATCCCATTTTATGATTGATGAGAACATTAATTCAAGCTCTTGAGCTGTTTCTGCATGATTTTATATTTACATTTTTTTTTTTTTTTTGGCATTTTGGCAGACACCCTTATCCAGAGCGACTTACATTTATCTCATTTATACAGCAGAGCAGTTGAGGGTTAAGGGCCTTGCCCAAGGGTCCAGCAGTGGTAGCTTGGCAGTCTTGGGGCTTGAACTTCTGACCTTCTGATCAATAACCCAGAGCCTTTAACCACCGAACCACCACTGCACATTGCGTTTTATTCATTGTGCTGCTGGCACGGTTGAATATTTGAATAAATGAACAGCTGTTTCTATTAAAATGGACGGTAAGTGTATATGATAGATCAGAGTCAGGTGTGTTAGAGCAGAGCACATGGGAGAGTCATTACAATAGGGAATGAGAATGACCCTCATATGCAGTCAACTTTATCATTTATGATTAATGACAATACAGTGATCTGAGAACCGTTTTTATTGGATTATTTTGTTATAAATTACATAGTAAAAGATATCGTCGTTTTATTTTTTTAATGCGGATCCGTAGTACATTCTTCTTCAACGCACCAGGGTGGGTAAGATTTTAATCTTCCGCTCTACTTCACTGCAGTATTTCTCTGGAAGTCCAGCCGCCCTGAAACAGTAAATAAAAATAAAAAAAAATTGTTACTCTTAAACCAAACTATGTAGGCTGAAAGTTCCCTGGCAAGATTACGTGTGTTCACCACATTTTAACCCGTAAGAAGATAATATTTCATCTGGGAGGAGTCCATAACCATTATTACTTTAATTTCATTTTATGTTTTATCATTAGAAAGTACAAAACAGATGTCAGATTATTATTATTATTATTATTATTAGCCATCTGGGGGGGCATGGTGGCTTAGTGGTTAGCACGTTTGCCTCGCACGTCTTGGGATGGCGGTCCGATTCCTGTCTCCGCCCTGTGTGCGCGAAGCATGCATGTTTTCCCCGTGTTTCGGGGGGTTTCCTCCGGGTACTCCAGTTTCCTCCCCCGGTCCAAAGACATGCATTGTAGGCTGATTGGCATTTCCAAATTGTCCGTAGTGTGTGAATGTGTGTGATTGTGCCCTGTAATGGGTTGGCACCCCGTCCAGGGTGTCCCCCGAGTACCCTGAGACAGGATCCAGGCTCCCTGCAACCCTGTGCAGGATAAGCAGTACGGAAAAAGGATACATGGATGGATGACCATCTGTGGTCTGTTTTGCATTCTGGCTTCGAGCACTGCTTCCAGTGGGAGCATTCTGCATCTTTATATATCTATATATATTTTTTTTCAATGGACATTTTGCTTTTGCAATGGAAAAGTGAAACTGTGGCATAATCATTAGGACAGAATCCCACTGTGAGTCAGTAAAGTGAGACAAGATAAAAGTAAGCAAAGATATACCAATGAGAAAAAGGCACAAGACCACGACTTGCCACATTTCCGCATTATTCTACACAACTAAAACACACAGGATACCTCGGATGGCATTTTTTTTTCATACCAAAATGATCTGCATACACTCAGAGATCTTGTGTACCCGCTGAATTGTGTGAGGTCGCTGGCTCCAACATGTAACTACTCTGCTATTCAGACTCACTTCAACTCCTTTAGCTTCTTCTCTTTAATCTCGTCCAGACGTGCTCGGCGGACACGCGCTTCTTCATCCAGCTTCTCTCCTTCACGGAACTTCTCTCTCCTCCTGGCAACTGCCTGAGCCTCCCGCTCCCGAACCTGCTCCCGGACCCCGTCAGCGTGTTGCAGGACCTGCTGCTGATGCCGTTCCTCCTTCTCCTTCTCCCGTTTGATGAGCTCCTGCTGGACCCTGAAGTGGCAGAAGAAAAGGCTTAGAAAAATATCCTCACTCTGCACAAGCCAAACTCAGACACACTTTTAATTTCTCCAGTATTTATACACGGTGAGGAAATGATCTGAGAAGATTTAAGACTGCGGCTTCCCAAAAGACAGACGCATGGCAAATATTTTGAGCTTGTGAATGATCCTCACTTTGCTATTCTACGATCATGCTTGCAATACAAAAATTTTAGGGATTGTTCTAATCATGGAACAGGAATGTCTTCTTAGCAAAATCTGTTCATTCCTAGATAAGCAGCATCGGTGTGTTTATCTATCTACTGTTGCAAGAAAAGTCATAATAACACGCAAAAAATGTTCTGACACATTGATTACTCAATCACAGTCAAGGCTGAAAAAGTAATTGACCCCTTGTACATAATTATCGCTGATCTGACTTGAACAACAGTGAGGAGGAATTTCATACCAAACTGTTTCATTACCTCATCATTTCCTCTCCCTGTTATTCCATCCCATTTCAGATCTGACTTGGCTGAATTTTCTCCTTTTTAAACAATTCTGTTGTTCATTTACTTGTGTGTTTGCATCAGTATCACCATGACATTCTGTACAATCCTAACTTCACTGTTTCCTCAATGACTGGAAGCTATACAGGCCTCTACAACGCTTCACAACTGGGATTAGTCTTTCCCCCAGATCTCTTAATGGGTGAAAAGTAAAGGTGAGGTAAAACAATAATACAATCATCAGTCGAAGCAGTGAAGTCGTGTTTCTGAGACAGTTGTGTTTGTGTGAGCTGTATGAGCACAAACAGTGCGTGAGTATAATTTGCTGGAATCATTTCGAATTTGAGCATGATGTAACGAATAAGTGACATCAGTGAGGCGTGTTGTTGCGTTTCACCTCAGGAGCCGCTCAAACTCGGCCCTCTCTCGTCCAGCTTGTATAGACAGCATGCGCTCTTTATGGGTGATCTGCTGAAGACGGGACGCCTTCAGTCTCTCTTCCTGCTCCAGCATTTTCTTGGTCTGCTCTTTCTCTTTCCGTCTCCATTCCCGTTCAGCAGCTTCCAGGTTCCTACGATCCCTGAGAGCATCCTGGGAGATGACAGCAAAAAAAAATATATTTTTTTTTTTACATACTGACATAGATTCTGTCTTCCAGAGTTAATCATGTGTAAATTGTTATTATTTTGTTTAAAGCTCTTATTTTTATTCATTTAGTACCGCCCTTCAGAAACTACATAAGATATTTACATACTTCCCAGAAGACAAAATAATAACAATATACACAGATCATCCTGTTCAAAAGTTTACAGCCCCATGGCTCTTAACGTTTCGTGTTGCCTTCTTGAGAATCAGTAAATGTTTGCACCCATAGTCGCTGTTGGAAAGGGCTCAAATATACAGAAGATGCTGGAAAACCAAAGAATGTGCAGGACCTGGAGGATTTTTCTGAAGAACAGTGGGCAGTATAATTGCTCATGCGATGTGATATTCTTCTGTGGAAAAAGTAAGTACACATTTGGCCTCAGAAGCTGAGGCAGAAATACCTTCTTGTAGATGGTTTGCGTAATTGTCCACAAGTCTCTGACATCAGCTTGTTGGAATCTTTGACCACTCTTCCATGCAGTATTCTTTCAGCTGCAAAATGTTTGAGGGTTTTCTTGCATGTTTCAAATCCCCCCACAGCATTTCAGTGGGATTCCAGGCTTTGACTAGGCTATTCCGTAACCCTCTTCTTCTTCTTTTTGAGCCATTCTTTGATGGATTTGCTAGTGTGATTAGGATCATTATCCTGTTGAAAGATCCACTTTCGGTTCAACTTCAACTTTCGGACAGATGGGCTCACATTATCTTCAAGCACTCTTTTATATGATGCAGAATTCATAGATGAATCAATGAGTGCAAGCTGTTCAGTCCCTGAGGCAGTGAAGCAACCCCAAACCATAACATTTCCACCACCGTGCTTCACAGTTGGTATGAGGTGCTTCTCCTGAAAAGCTGTCTTTGGTTTGCAGCAATCATGTCTGTTGTTACTGTGGCCAAACAACTCTCTTTCATTCATTTGTCCAGAGCACATTCCAAAAGGCCTGGTCTTTGCCTATATTCTCATTGGCAAACTGTAGTCTTGCAAAGGCTTTTTCCTGGCACGTCTCCCATGCAGGTCAAAATCTTTCTGATTGTAGAAGCAGGCACTTTGACACCAACCACTGCCAGACTTACTAGCAGATCCTGTGATGAAATTTTGGGGGTCCTTGCATCAGATGGTCTTCTATTAGGGTGTGTTTGTGGGGACGGCTAGTCCTGGACAAATTTGCAGTCGTTTGAAATCTGTGCCATTTCTAGATGATTTTCCTTACAGTTGAATGATGTAATTCAAATAATTTGGAGATCTTTTTAAATCCCTTGCCAGACTCATCCACCACCTTTTTTCTGAAGGCCTTACAGAACTCTTTAGATCTTGGCATGATGATACCACACACCTCAGTAACAAAGGGAACACCAGACACTAGATATGAGAGGGGTATAAATAAGACCAGTTCCACCTGCACTCCCGAAGCAGGTTCTTATCACTGGCACCCAATCCTGAACACCTGATTGTAATCTTATGGATTTGAAGGTGTGATAAATGTAGGAGGGTACTTTTGTTGTTAATTTAAATTATGAAAATGACTACAAAACAAATGTTTGTTTTTTCCAAATATGTCGAAAAACAACAACAATTTCCATGGGGTGTACTTATTTTTTCACAGGTCTGTATGCGTATTAAGGGTTAAGTAATGAATGGCTGTTATCTCCAGTCAAAAATACTAGCTTTCCCTTCAAATTCAAATGTATACACACCTCAAACTGACAGGTAGTGAATGCTCTTTTACCTGTTCGGCTTTCCGGTCTCTGTCTCGTTCCTGAAGAGCCCTCATTTGTGCCACTTCTTTCTCCTTCACCTTCTTTATTCTGATCTGTTCAGCCTCATACTCTGCCTCTCGCTCCTGCAACAAAGAAAAACACCTTCAATTTCACATTTCTGTCTAAAACTATGCCGGTGTGTGTTGTCGCAGGTAGGTGTGCTATAAAATAACTTCACTAAAGCTCAAAGCACTGATGGCTTAAATTTAAGCTATTTCTGATTAGAGCTATACAACAGGTGAGTTTTTATACCCCATGAATAGAAATTTGTATACAAAAACACAGAATTCACAAATCTAAATATGATATCCTGGAGATACAGAAGAATAATCCGAAACAACCCAATCGAAACAATGGAAAGACAAAATGAACTCATTCTTTTTAGATTTTTCCTTAAACATTGTCTTTAAAAAGCTGAGGATGTGAACGATTAAAACTATTAATATCTTTGGCCATTTTTATGGTACTTGTCATAATAATGAGGGAACATTTGTGAAATCGAACACACTAAATGCTTTATTGGAATACATTACATTTCTTTGTCTTCTTCACTTGTTTCTCTATGGTTATGTAAACTTCTGTATCATTAGCCATAGGGAAACACGCCTGCCACTGAAATGTATAGAGGTGTAGCTCACCAGTTTCGAGCGTGTAAATTCCATAGCATGAAGGTCAGCCAGCTTCTCCTCTTCTTTCCTGCGCTCCTTGGCGAGCAAGTTCTCCTCGTTGATTCTCATAATTTCCAGCTGAAGCCTTTTTTGATCTGCTTTCTTCTTCTCCATAGCCTAGCGCCAAAGTCACAGATATACACACATATACTGTATGCACACATACAGACCAGTCTAACACACATTAATGAGAATAAACATCATCATCCTTAAAATGATTTGGGTTTCTGATCCCATACCTCCAACTCCTCCACCTGCATCCTTTCCAGGCTCTCCAGCAACTGCTGCTTTGACTGTTCCTTCAGCTCATCCTGCAGCATGTTCTCCTCCTGACGCTCCTCAATCTGTTTCATGATGCACATCTTCCCCCTGCAACAAACACGCATCCCTAACTTAACTGAACCGAAACAAGCAGTGAGATATTTGAGTAGGGAGACGTTCAAAGCCCTCACTGAATCCTGTGATTTTTGCGCAGCTCGTCAATCTGTTCCTGAACCTCAAGGGCCCGCCGACGGTCCACCTCCATCATGGCATCCAGCCTACGCTCCTCTTCCTGCAACTCGGACAGAATCTGCTTCTTCTCCTGAATCTGCGCGTCCCTCACCGCATGGCACTGCGCACCCAGAATCAGCTGCGGAGTTATATTAACACATAAAAGTGCGTTAACATATGCAGTGGTAGCTCAGTGGTTAAGACATTGGACTTCTGTCCAGAAGGTCATGAGTTCAAATGAGTCCCAGCACCACCAGACTGCCACTGCTGGACCCTTGAGCAAGGCCCTTAACCATCAACTGCTCAGTTGTATAAAGGAGATATATGTAAGTCTCTCTGCATAAGGGCATCTGCCAAATGCTGTAAATGTAAAAATAAAAGCACACGTGTGAACACTCCAGAGAAACACAAACAACTAGCGAGTGAGAACAAGAGTCAGACCTCGTTAAGCTTTTTGATTTCTTCTTCTTGCTCCATTCTCAGGGTGTACGCCTTCTCCAGTAAATACTGAGCACGCTCCCTAGCCTCGGCCTCCAGCTCGCTAAGGCCTTGGTTCTTCTGACGGGACAAATCTGCTTGCCGCATGAGCACCTTCCTTTCCTCAGCAGCGTCCTAACACAGACACAGAAACAGTGAGTGCATCCATATAATTTCATAAGGTCTTACTCAGATAAACATAACAGAGAAGCAGAAGACTACGGACCTTAGAGACCATGCTTTATATGACATCAAAATGGTTTAGTGTATTTTATTATAATTGTTACTGATAAAAAAATAAATAAATAAATAAAAAAGCTTTCTGGGTGCAGGCCAGGAAAGTGTTTGGGACGCTTGTGGCCAAATCTGGGCGTGACTTGTTAGACAAGCATGGTGAAACACTGGGACACTTGCCTGCCAAATCACTGAACCTTATTCCATAATAAAACAAACCGGAGCCTGCATGTTCTACACTTCCAGAGATTCGGTCTCTGATGCTACTTATTGTACTAGGTAACAATGGCATCAGTTTATATTAAAATTGTACAGTAACAGTTATCTTATTAGATAAAACCCTCTTTTCTCACTGTTTCTTTTTTAATATTATGATATACAGTATAATATCTAAACCAGTGTCCACACATGCTTTGTGTAAAACATTATAGCTTTTATCACATCAAACAAGCTTTCTGCTCACCATGGCCTCTTCCCGAGCTTTGCGCTGGGTCTCCAGTGCCGCTTCCCTCTCCTCTTTCGTGAGTACACGCGACTTACCCATGATGCGTTTAATTTCAGATGGGCTGAGGATAACAGAGTGTCCAGATGGGTCCTCGTGGGGAATTCTAGTTCAACAGATTAAGGCATATTCCTCTGACGTTCAATATCAATATTGAAAACCCTATACTTTGAACAACATTGTTTTTCACTGAGGTGTACCACTCATGTGCAGTACTTGCCTGATATCCCTGATGAGGTCCTTGGTGATGATACGGATTGTCTGAGGATTGTTTTGTGCCTTGGTGGGAGGAGCAGAGCCACCTTTAGCAAGGTTCTTATCTTCACATGCAGACTGGTTGGGGAAAAAGAAAAAAAAAAAGACTGTGGAAATCTAATGGAGTCCCCAACATGCCTATTTATCCACAGCCTACTAATTGCTGATTCTGGTCTTTTTTGTGACTGTAATTTAAATATTATTTTCACACCTGTTTGACTGTTCCAAAAAGAGTTTCGTCCACTTGGGAAGTGAGGGCACGTGTCCGGTAACGGCGCGCATGAGCACTGTTATTGGACTGTCGTGTAGATGCTGATGTCCTACACTGAGGCTATAAAGACCATCAACATAATGTCAGTTTCACACAGGAGGAATGTGTGTTACAGCGGCTTAAGAGTTCAGTAAGCAATAAAGTTAGTATACAGTCTTTTTACTGGAAAGCACGTCTTAAACATAAATATACAGAAGAGTAAATTGGAGGATTCCTATCCAAAGCACCCATGTCTATCCTCCGTATTTAAATATTTTGAATTGAAATATCACACATACTGTTTAATAGTAATTTTGAGGTTCACATGGAATAATAGTTATTCAGTTTCCACTTCTACTATACTGGTGTGAAAAAGGAAATAAGTGTCCATCTTTTTTATTTATTTATTTATGTATTTTTATCAGTGTGTGCCACTTTAATAGGAACACCCATACACCTGTACATTCGTGCAATTATTCATTCAGTCGATCATGTGTCAGCAGCACAATGCGTGAATTCATGCAGATACAGGTCGATGGCATGTTAAGGCCAGACGAACTGGTTTAAGCATTTCAGAGACTGACAGGAAGGCCGAGGTAACTCAGATAACCACTCTTTGCAGCCATGGTGTGCAGAAAAGCATCTAAACGCTAAGAACGATAAACAAGTCAAACCTTGAGGTGAATGGGCTACAAGAGCTGAAGACTACATCGGCTTCCACTCCTGTCAACTAACAACAGGAGTTTGAGGCTACAGGGCACAGGGTGACCGAAACTTGACAGCTAAATATTAATCAAATCTACAGCTGTCCAGTTTCAGTGAAGCGCTTGACATGTGATTTTATGCATTGTGCTGATCAGATGATTACATGAATGAGCAGGTGTACAGGTGTTCTTATTAAAGTGGCCAGTGAATGTATATTTGGGATTCATGTTAACATTTTTTTTTTGTTAGAAGAAAGAGCTGACACATACTGGATGATTTAGTGTGTGTGTGTGTGTGTGTGTGTGTGTGTGTGTGTATATATATATATATATATATATATATACAGACACACACATATGTGTGTGTGTGTGTAGATATACATTCATACGTTCATAAGAGAAGGGAAGATTATAGGCATATTTTTTATAGACATTTCTAAAAATTAAAAAAATCAATCTAAATAAAGATATTTTATTTGTAATATTTTGTGATATGATGTATATGACAGTTAATTATACTCTCTGGCTTTTGCTTATACGTATTGCATTAAATACGTTCATTATAATCCCCAATTTGTCTGTGTATATATAATGTATATCTAAGATATTTATTTACGTAGCCTACATATTTTTAAATGCGAAGTCTGTTTGTTAGAAAGCATAAAAGACACGCCGACTTACCATACTTCTTTTCAGATTTCAGCAAGCACTAACGAACAATACGTATTATACCTCTATTTCATACAAACACAGTGGTTTGTTGTTAAGCTACGAGCTTCCACAGACAGCTACACTCACAGATTCAGTGACAGCAACTAGCGCTAGCAATGCTACAGCGGTTTGTTATTATGTTACTATAGAAACTGTTGCCATGGTTGCAGAGCGAAAAGAACGCTGAGCACGCGCATGAATTCCATTGGAGTTTAGTCAGTGTATTGAGGAATGTATGCAAATTAAGTATTAATATATAGCGTCATAGTGTGTGTGTGTGTGTGTGCGTGTGTGTGTGTGTGTGTGTGTGTATGTGTGTGTGTGTGTCCAAAACAAATTTAATTCCGTTCAGTTGTATTCAATTTTATATATTTTTTTATTATAAATGTAAGTACGTGCACACATGCCCTGCTGGGGGAAAAAAAAAACATTTCAGAAATTCTAATGGTTTCCACTACACATACCATTACAAACCATTACTGTTACCATTACTGGTCCTTAATGGTATCCACTAGACCAGCATTTCCAAACCTTTTTTCAGTCACGGCACTGTTTGAAAATTTTCTAAAAGTTCTGGCACCCTACACAAACACTAATGCGAATGTTAAGGGGGAGGGAATTATTTTTTATATATATAATTTATTATTATTATTATTATTATTATTATTATTATTATTAGTGTGTGTGTCTGTCTTATTATTTCTGTGTCTGTGTTATTATTTCAGACATCAGATATTTATCATGTATATTAAATGTTTTATAAACATTTGAGCATTTTAGAAATAGTTGAAGGATTTTTACATGGCACCCCTGCTCTCATCACCGGTGGGAAACACTACACTAGACATTACATGCCACTAAAAGAAGGCAACAAATTACCAGTAGAGACCCACAGGGACCATTACATTTTCCAATATAATTCCCATTATAACCATTAAAACCATTAGAAATTCTATGAAGGCATGCGCACTAGTGATGAACATTATGATTATTTTCAGTGAGTCAACGCAATCGACTCAACTCACCTTTAACGTTGACTGTTGGCTCCCAAATGATTCCTTTCCGTTTTCTCCCCAAAGGTGGCCAAATTCGTTGATATTTCTTGATATAAATCTTACTCTGTGCTCTTTATTTATATACAATAAGACTTTGTTAAGAAAAACTAAATTTAATAAATCAAAATCTAATTGTCACTGCTAAACACTATAAATTAGCAATCATGCTTTTATGTAACCAGATAAAATTATTAACAATTAGATAATTTTAACTAGGGATGCTCTGATCGATCGGATAATCACATTCTATGACTCGATCGGTAGTCTCTAAATTTGGCCGATCTCACGAACGATCGCAATTTGATGATGTAAAACATGTGAGGACTTAAAAAAAAAACGATGACGGTCAACTTTAGCGCCGCAGTCATATCATCACTGGTGTGGAATTATTACAAGGTCTCGAGAAACAATGAAAAATTCGCCATTTGCCGTGTATTTTTAAAGGCCTATTAAAATGAATATTTGTTGTGCTTATTGATTTGATTCTAAATTAAAACAACAATCTACAACATTGCTGTAACTAATATAAACAAGGCAACATCTGTAGTATTACTTTATCTGAAGAAAAAAAAAAGGTTAAAAGTGACGGTCAACAGAAAGCTTACATATCACTTATATAACGCTTGAACGATCGGGATCGGTATTGGCTGCAAAAATCCTGATCAGAGCATTCCACATTATAACAATGATCAAGTTTAGTAGTTACAAAAGTATGGGATAATTTTTGATGAATATTAGCAGGATATTATTACAAATGAGGACTCAAGGGAAACCAATATACAGTATATTTAATTTCCAATGACCTGTCTCAGCTTTATTTACCTGCAAAATATATTCACAAGTTGATGACATCTGAGCATTACGTGCTAAAGACTACGTGCTATTTCTACATAAAGAAATTACTGTAAATATTAATATAATATATGCTATTTTCAATATTGTTCCGGCTTGTGGAAAAATATATTGGTCATAAATAAAGAGAAGCATGAGGGGATCTGTATGGAGCAGTCTAGCACGAAATTTCTTAATTAAAGTGTCAGAGGCTGAGGCATTTGGCTCAACTAGTTGCTATAAGCATCGTAAGATTTAAACCTGGTGTTTTTCCTGGAGTTTTATTTTATATAAATAAATAATAACTGGGGCACCTCCAGGGTCGGGGGTTCGATTCCCACCATGGCCCTGTGTGTGCGGAGTTTGCGTGTTCTCCCCGTGCTGCGGGGGTTTCCACCGGGTACTCCGGTTTCCTCCCCCAGTCCAAAGACATGCATGGTAGGCTGATTGGCATGTCCAAAGTGTCTGTAGAGTATGAATGTATGTGATTGTTCCCTGCGATGGATTGGCACCCTATCCAGGGTGTACCCTGCCTTGTGCCCGATGCTTCCTGGGATAAGCTCCAGGTTCCCCGTGACCCTGAAAAGGAGATGGTATAGAAGATGGATGGATGGAAATAATAGCTGGAGCTATTCAAATCCTTAGCCTTTACAATGTCTTGTAATGCCTTGTGTCTCTTCGCTAAGATTAAGAATCTCAGAATCGCATGCAGTTTTAATCAACAGCAATGCGAACATCTTGATTTTAAAAAAAGTCATTTATTTGAGTAGTTGAGTTTGCAGAAATTATTCCCTGCACCATACACAGCTTTACTAAGTCTGATCCTTTTCAAAAGCAGGATATACCCTCCAGTTACCAACTTGCACCAGTCTATATAACAACTGCTCTTCAAAGGTCGCTGTTGAAGCAGTCCTTTAAAACCAACCGTCCATTCGTGGTGTTTCAGACATAGAAGCTCTGTCACTGTATCACTGACTAGTTACTGTGCTGCCTGCTCAATGTTTCTGCCAATGCCCTGATCATCTCTGCCAATTCTTCTGTCTCATTAGACTTCTCCAAGAGCTCGTAGCGCAAACTTGAGATGTCCTGCTTTATCTCCTTTAGCTCCCCTGTAGAGAGAGACAGACTGTTAGTACACATGCATCATATTTCATGAAATATCTGTATAAAGAGTTTTTATTAATTTTTTTAATATAAAGTAGGAAGGTAAAGCAAGTGTGTGTATTACAGTATTCGGAAATAAAAAATAATATACTGTACCTTCATTTACCTCATCACTCTCTTTGTCCATCTGCGCTTTTATGATATATCTTTTGATTAATCGTTTCATGATCCTCTGTCAGGGAAAAATGTGCAGACAACGTCAAAGAACGACCGTGACAAAAGTAAAATGATTACATTTAACAAACTTGGTTTATCTAAGTCATTTAATCCCACTGTCTTTTCATAGCTCCATAGGAAAAGCCAGGATAACGTGGGTAATGACGATTGAATGAATTAACTAAGATTAAGAATTTAACTTTTAATTGTAACAAAACATAAAATTATAGACTACAAGGTGAAAATAAATTTGTTTTTATCAAATCTGTGCGTTATTTGTTTCCACTATGAAGAAAGAAACCGTGTGATACATATTATTTTAAATAATTCAGTCTAACTGATGAACGTTCACTACCTTTTCCAGTTGTTGTTATGTTTTGTTTTGGGGGGGTTTTTCCACCTAAATGCTTGCAGTATAAACCATAAGGCTGTATACCACTGAATAAAGTTGTCGTATACACAAATTTGTCAAAAGGTGGGATTAAATGTTATTATTTAAGGGATTTTTTAATTTTACTATATGATGTGAAAAGCCATGGTGTAAAGGTACCAGCGTTTTACCCGATAACGACTTGATCGAGGTGATCCTGCATAATTTGATTCTTTTTGTTCACCCAGCTGAAAAAAACAAACCAACCAATATCTCTTCAATATTTCAACACAAATCCATGACTCGTTTTCCTTGTTATTGCACTGAAAACACACAATGGCCCTGTATAACTATTCGATAATTGCTCAAACGTGAGCTCTGGTCCTCAATCTCTGACCAGTTTTGGTGTATTTTTAGGACCTCAGTAAACAGAACAGATTTAGTACATTTGGCAAGTTGCCTTCTTACAGCACAGTGTTAATTCCTGTACAGTGTTTATAGTGCAAATACACTCTGACTTTCAATATACTCATGTCTCTGTGAATAATATGAAATATACACAACGCACAACTAAGTTGTTCAGATAAAACATTAGCCTTTTTCATCGTCTGCATAATGTTTGATTGGTCAGTGGTCCGTGTCAATGAGAAACTAATCCTGATTTCACACAAGTACATCTTACTTAAATTCTCTTTCATTTAACTGGGTCTGAGCTTACTTCATTGAGCTCTGTGTCCTCCTTCAGGCTGTCCTTGTGTCTGTGCAGAGGTGTTAACAAGAGCTGCTTGATTTTCTGAGTCAGGCTGAGCACAGACTTGGGGCTGGGAATTAAGTTAAAAGGTACAGGCAAAGTTCCACCTTCCTCAAAGTAGGAGAACCACAGCTTAGCCCGGGCAAACTTCCACTCCACATCTGCATCATCCTGTCAGGAGGAAATGAGTCTGGTAAAGGAAATCTGGCCTACAAAAAGTGACCTCGATGTTAACATGGTGAGAGTGAAAGTGATCGCAGGAGCGAAATAATTAACGTTTTAATGATAATTGTAGAAAGTAACTGTTACCCATACTGTTACTGATAAGCTTAGCTAGTAGGCACATGTGACTTTTGTGAATTATTTAGATTTTGGATCAGTTTATCTGAATATCAGAATGACATTCTTATAAATATACTATATAAATATGCTAACAGTTGATTTTAGAACATAATAATCTTCTGACAACTACTAAACATATGTGTACTGTAGTATGTGTATACATAAGTATTTCCTTATTATATAATAAGTAATATGTGGTAATAAGTAATATAATTTTTTTTTAATGTATTGAATTTAAAAATAATTGTACAAACATATTTGGAGTAACAACTGATCAGATTTATACACATGTCTGAGGTAGTTGTTTATTTGAAGGACAAATCTAGGCATGAAATTCATTGATGGAAAATAACCAGGATATATAAGGCGTACAATAACCAGGATATTTAAATTGTGTGTGTGTGTGTGTGTGTGTGTGTGTGTGTGTGTGTGTGCGTGTCCAGATTACCTCAATTTCCTGAAACGAGCTGTTGATCATAGCGATGAGCATGTTGAGGAGGACGATAACCATGATAACATTGTAAACTCCATAAAGGACATAGCCAATATTTTCGATGAATTTATGTCCATTATTAATGACAACTGATTTGACCTCGGAAAGTCCAAAAATAGCCCAGAACAACGTTTTAAAGCTCTCTTCGACACTAGTGGGAGAAAAACGAAAAGAAAGATTCCATCAAAGAAAAGAAAGTGTTACGTGTTATAAAATCAAACATCAATTTACACTGAGGTGTGTGCGAGATTAAACAGAAAATTGAAAAGGATTTCACTCTATCTCTCTCCAGCCCACATTGAAAACACAACATGGTTAGTTATGAGGAAATGGAGGTCTGTTCTTTTTTATTTATCATAGTCTGCCCATCAAAATGAAGATTATTTCATCCAAGATAATGCATTATCTTAAATAATCTGTCATTTTCAACTCACATCGTGACCTTTATTAATCCAGCATTTATCTGAACCATGATGAACAATTATATGCCCCAAAACACAAGTAAGTAAATAAGTGAGGGATTTTGTTAAATGATTAAAATCCTAAATCAATTACAATAACCCATGAATTGGACATAAACAAATCTTATCCAAGAACTTGATAGTCACTTTCATAAACTGTACAGTGTGCTATTGTTTATGATTGCCCAGGGTATGACTAAATTCTCATGGCCAGTTTGCATAAACACTGTTCAGTCCACTCGCTGTAAATCAATTGATTTGCCAAACGCCCACATGCAGTATGTCTTTAAATGTTACTGCCAACAGCCTTTAATCCATGTGACACTCTAAAACAAGACATTTACAGACTAATGTCTAAAAAACATTTAGGAAAGTCTTTTTTTTTGTAATTAGCTCAGCAGGTCAAATCCCAGCAAGTATCCAACATTTTCATAATGTTATAACCATAGTATAGAGCCTTGCTCATTGTATTATATCTCTACATTTATTACTCAAATTATACTGTACCAGCTAATTGTGAATTGCTGGATTTTCTGGATATATATGTGTGTGTCTCTGTATGAATTTAAGTGATTTGGTGTATTTATAGTGATTACACCATAACCACAATGGCAAAAGATTTTTCTTTTTCCAATAGAAAGCTTGTTGTATTGTTTTTATGGCTTTTGTTTCACTTCTCCAAGCACATTTACTTCAGTCAAATTTGCCTTTGTAAAACATCATTCTGAACCGTCTTCAAATAATTGAATCAAATTGAATTGGATCGTGGTGAAATGATGCATTGGGTTGATTCTAATGGTCATTTTGTAATTAAAATCTTTGTAACGTCAAAGATTATAACCTGGACTTTGTATGATCAGTAGAACTTTGAAAGAGACATCTGTTTTGTTGATTTAGAATTTTTGAAACACAACCAAATTCTATAATGGTTAATTGTGCGGCTGTGGCTCAGGTGGTAAAGCACTAGTGTCCACTAATCGTAGGGTTAGCAGTTTGATTCCCGGCCCACATGACTCCACATGCCGAAGTGTCCTTGGGCAAGACACTGAACTCCAAGTTGCTCCTGATGGCAAGTTAGCACCTTGCATGGCAGCTCTGCTACTACTGGTGTGTGTGAATGGGTGAATGAGACACAGTGTGAAGTGCTTTGTAGAACCGCTAAGGTTAAAAAAGTGCTATATAAGTGCAGACCATTTACCATAATATTGCACAGGTAAATCCTTAGTGTGAACGAAACTACTCACGTTGTGAAGGCATTGTTTTGCTTTGCTCCGAGGTAGTAGGAGTAGAGGTTAAACATGCCAAACATAAAGGCCACAAACACCATTATGAAGATCACCATGAACTTAAAGATGTCTTTGACAGTTCTGCCCAAGGAGATCTGCAGGGGGCCAAAGCTCTCATTGGCTGGCAGGATGTAGGCGATCCGCGAGAAGCTCAGCACTACAGCAATCGCATACAGACCCTCTGAGATCAGCTGGGGGTCAGAGGGCACCCAATAGATGCGTGCTATGTAGAAAACAAAAGCCTGGTCAGTCAAATGCTATCTTTGAGGAACTGCCAATGTGGAAAATGCAAGTAAGACGCTACCTATGTTCAAAGGAAGGCATGTTCCTAATATAACATATTTTTATTTTTATAATCATTGGGATGATGATACAGTCAGGTCTAGCAGAGTGTAGAAAAACATAGGGACACAGAACTATTTTTAATGAACATAAATTCACAGTATTAACATTCTAAATTGATTAATTTATAATTTTTCCAATTGGGATTTTTTTTGACCCAGAAAATCATAATTAAGCAAATACACTTAAAAATGTTCAACACTGGCATATTAGAAGAAAAACTTCTAGAACTTGCCTTGTTCAGAGGGCAAAATAGGGTAATTTCCTATTTTATTTCACTAATTCAATTTAAGTCTTACTGTCCAAAAAATGTTGGCACTGCACACCAATGCCTACTGATTATATTAAAGGACAGACATGCCCTTGATTTTTTTTATGGTGATGATTTTTAGATTGTAACATATTTGGTCAGGAGTGCCGGCAGACTGTAAATAAGTCCCTAAGAGACACGTCTGTTCGGTTATTGAGTGCTTCACAATCAAGCGACAGAAAAGCTCAAATTTTCCCAATAGTCAGACTGTAGATGCCGACATTTACACTGCTAGGGGGCCTGAACAAACAGGCTAAATTGTAAATCACAGAAATATCATGGAGTTATATAAAAACATAGTGTGATAAGATAAACTTTACTGCATATAAGTATTTTTAAAAATTGTATGTACATACTGTAGTGAAACAACCTCAAACCCTTAACATACACAAATACTCTATACAAAAACTATACAACAGGGGTGTCCAATCTTATCCGGAAAGGGCCGGTGTGGGTGCAGGTTTTCATTCCAACCTATCTGGAACCACACCTGATTCCACCTGTTTAATCACTTGAGCTTGGCTTTCAATAGACTCAGGTGTGGCTTCTGCTCGGTTGGAATGAAAGCCTGCACACACACCAGCCCTTTCCAGATAAGATTGGACACCCCTGCTATACAACTATTTACTTCTTCATTTCCTCCTCTGACCCATTCACCATTTTATAGTCAAACTTACCTAAGCGATAATACTCAACCTCGTAGGGCAATGTTATGTTAGAGAGGTCCGTGTAGTGCTCATCAACATAACTCTGTGCAGTGTACGCGTGCCAGAAAGCCATGAATCTTGCAATGAATGATGATACAAAGATGGCCAGCATCCCAAAGTCCAACAGGTTCCAGGGTTCCAACAGATACTCCCGAGGGCCTTGAGACCAGATCTCCTTGCATTCAGCCCAAATCATTCCTTTAAAATGGATGAGCAAGGCACATTTAATTCAAACGATATGTGATGAATAAAGCAAGGAGGAAAAAAGCAGAGATAGTCAATTAAAAGAACCCGGAAAAAGTCTATTCATCTTATGATTGTGCACAAATTGAACTCTACTTTGGGATAATATTACAAAGCACAGAAAGATCAGAGTGAATCATCACACAGCAATATCGCATAATAGACTCTTAATCTATTGCATTACTGCAATTCAAACAACTCTACTGTAAAAAGGTAAAAACCTATGGGTCACTGCTATCCTTACTCCATTTATTAAGAAGCACTTTTAATATAGACAGGCTATTAATGTGGGTTGTAGATATAACCAATGTCCAATAACAAAGTTTTAAGGCCCCTCTCAGTGTTGTAATGTTCTTGACCATGAGACGGAGTTATGTAAGCACAACAGTGTGTGGCAAGTGGCCTATGACTGTGGACAGAAAGGTTATAGAGGAGTAAATAAAGGTAGGCTGGCGAGGTAGGCCTTGTGAATAGAATGTGTGGTTACGTGAATTTTAAGTGTTGGAGATTCATCTGAGTTCAAGTTATAAAAGTGTCTTTTATCTAGCACTGACAGTGCTATATGCTGCTGTTATGTGTTGGATCTCTGCAAAATAAAAATCCATGAAAATGAATAATATTGCTAATATTGCTTTCCAAAGTATCGTTCTTAGAGATTATTTAAAAGACGTTTTAAAAAGTATATACAGTATTTGTCATATATATGGACTTTCTATGGTAACTAAGCCTATTTTTTTATTCATTCATCTTTAGTAAATCAATATTATTGAGGATGGGTTCCCTTCTGAGTCTGGTTCCTCTCAAGGTTTCTTCCTCATATCATCTTAAGGAGTTTGACCTCGCCACCGTCGCCACCAGCTCACTCATTAAAGATAAATTCACACACTTAAAATCTGTATCCTGTGTTTATATGTTTCTGTAAAGCTGCTTTGAGACAATGTCCATTGTTAAAAGCGCTATACAAATCAAATTGAATTGAATTGAAATGGAATATTATCCTGGTCAGGGTAGTGGTGGGTCCAGAGAACACTGAGTGCAAGGCAAGAATACACCCTGGATGGGATAGCAGTCCATCTCAGGGCACTATTCACATACACTTTTACACCTAGGAGCAATTTACATGTTTTTGAGTGGTGGGAGGAAACCAGAGAAGCTGGAGGAAACCCACATGGACACAGGACATGTGACACTGTGAACAGACAGTAAACAGAGCTTAGCTACCTGCTGTGCCACAGTGATGCACAAAGTCTTTTTTTTTTTTTTTTTAATGAGTTCTAGATATTTTTTTTTTATTTGACATTTGGCTTTTTGTCATTTTTAATCTATAGTTCTGGCAGACGTCATAGTTGCTTCCACTCAACAGGCCTAATTAAACACACAAATGATCAGGTTTCAGACATGAATTGAGTCGGTTGTATTACAGCAGTTCTGCTTTGACACTGTGGAGTGCTCATGACTGTTCCTACGCCTTGGAACAGATTAAAAGATTATATATCCAACCTATGACCCAGGAGATGATCAGCATCTCCATCCAGGTGAAAGGGGTGGTTTTCATGCGGAACAGCTGTGTAGGATGGTCATGGATGGTCATGTTTGGAAGGAGAGTCGTTCCCTCAAACCGATCTGCTGCATTCATAATCAGGAGACCAAGGAAGATGGTGAATGAAGCTGCATGGGCCACAAACTTGAGGAAAGGACCACGGATGATCTTCCCTAACTGCAAAGCGGATATTATACAGAAAAAAAAAGTTCATTTGTATAAAATCAGACTTGCATAATGTTTAACAAAATTTTCAAATGTTGTATTGCAGCTGCTCGCTTGATCAAGCATATTTGTGAAATAATCATTATATTACAGACCTTGCTCTAGACTTTTTTTCTTAAACAAATTTCTATTCATCTGTTGTATACTGTATGTGATTAAAATAATTTTGACACCCTATATGGAGAAAACAACAGCATATCTGTTTACCTGAAACTCACTTATAATGGAAGTGTTAGGGCAGTTCTTCAGTCCTTCAATTAAGCATTATCACACAAGCAAGAGTGTGGTTAAACTGAATATCAGCATGGTTCTGATTTAGCCACAGGCATGAGCCCTCAGGGTTCTCACAACCATGCTGATATTCAGTATAATCACACAATTACGAGTGCAACATTGCTTTTATACAACAGTTCTATAAACCAGAAATTAATATGGATTAAGTGACATTCTGGACACAATATATCCAAATGTTCTGTTTATTTTTGCTCTGCAGAACTAGATCCTGAAGAAGCAGGAACATTTTGTTTAATGAACTACATACTGTAGCACAGATTCAAAACCATAGCCATAATAGTATAACAATAAAGGTTTTAGAATTAGACAGAAATGAGAGAACGTATCAGAGGTTGTGGCATTGTCGGGATTTGAACTCGCGATACAGCCAAAAAGAAAAAGCCAACAATAAGCGTTTCTTTACTGTCACAACAACTGCCCTATAACAACTGCCTTATAAGTGGTTTTCTCTTTTGTTTTGAGGGAAATCTTTTGAAATTACTGTCTGTAGGTATCTACAGATGTAGTAGACAGAGCTTAGGTTGAATAAATGCTGGAACATTCTTTAAAATCTGAACGAGGCATTATAAGAACAACATTGTTGTTACTCTGTCAAAATCTAAGGTTAAACAAGGTTCTAGGCTGCCGTAGGCCGACCTTGCTTGATGGTGCTATCCAGTATAGCAGAGCCAAGATTGGCAGTCCAACAGCCACGCCGAACACCACTAGCAACTTCACAGCCGTAGTCTGCTGCCGGAGCCCAGACAGATTTTCATACCAAATGGAGAGGAGCTGCTGCTGACAGTTTGGATGAGCTACAAACTGTGTGGGAGGCATCGAAACATTTAACAATGCATCAGGCAAGGAGTTTATTTTATACAAGTCAGCTGCAGTGCTGATAGAGCTTATTAAATTACACCTAATTAAGACAGCCGTAAAAATCCTGCACAAAAATAGAAACACATTTCAAGATTTCACCTTTTTAAGCTCATATTTGATGGCCAGTTTTAGACGAATGAGACTCGGTCTGCCTGTTTTGTCGTGGCCGTTTAACTCTGTGTCTCCATTCAATATGGCTTCCACCTCTTCTGTGTTCCGGCACAAGTCCAAAAGTCCAACCACGAAGTCTTTGCATTGCATAGACAGCTTCTTATAATCGTTCTGGAAACAAAAATCAGCACACTGTTGATTGTAACAGCGTTAGATTATAACCTGCCTAATAAATACATTAAACAGATGTGGTTTATGAGTATCAAATAGGAGCAGTTTATTAGAATACCAGTTGTGTTTTGTCTTTTCACACACAGCGCCTAAATAATTAGGGTTTTGTGGTGAATTAGGGTGCATTTGGAAATAGGAATGTATTACCCATGAGCGGTCTGCAGCATGGGCTTTGAGCTGTAATCCATATGATTATCCACATGACACCTTAAACTAGAAACCTTAAAGAAATCAGAGTGGTGAAACGTCTCTCTGAGCATCTGTTAATAAAAGGAATTGCATTAAATAGCTATAATTCTGCTTTGCTAATATGTGTATTCATCCTTGAAGACTGTACCACCCACATTTAGTCGAAAGGCTTTAGGTCAGCTAAGTACCAGCGAGGGCTGTGTACATTCACATCAATTCACACTTTGCACCACACACAATTTCAGCATTTTAAGAGCATTTACTGTATACTGTTTCTCCTCCACAACCTCATACACCCAACAGCTGACATAACGAATCAGCTGTTGGGTGACTCGTTATGTCAGCTGTTTTTTTAAAAATTATTTCATGATTTCATATAGAGATTCATACATCGCTCATTTTGTCATTGAAAAAAAAAACATTTTCCAGCACGTGAGAGACCACATCATATCAGTCATTTAAGCAGTCAATGATTCAGTAGAATAATGTCTAGATGCAGTTTGATGCTATACATTATAATGATATGATTCGATTCAATGGAACCAAACTTAGAAGTATTTTAATGTAAAACATTGGTAGCACAGATGCCAGGAAATACTGTACATTTAAACAGATAAAAAGATAAACATAAAATAACAGTAACTTTATACGGTCATTGATGAAATCATCTTGCAGTACACGGAATAAACAGCAGTTTACTGGCAACTGCAGTCCAAACCTGTAGTTTAATGTAAAACTTTCAATGCATTTTACTTTCATTTACTTTAAGATTACAGTTAAAATAATAAAAAGAAGAAACATACTATATGTTTAATTTCATTGACACTGATGCTTTATCCTAATCAGGGTCTTGGTGGATTCAGGGTCTATCTCTGGAACACTGGGAATGAGGCAGGAATACAACCTGGATGGAAACCCAGTGCACACACATTCAGACCCTGATTCAAACCTAGGAGCGATTTAGCATAGCCAATCCATCCGCTGTCATATTCTGGCAAGTTGGAGGAAAATGGAGGAGGAATGGAGAGAACATACGAAACTCTGCACAGGCAGTAGACCGAGATCAAGAATGAACCAGGAGCTGCAAAGCAGCAACACTACGCTCTGCTCCAGAAATGGATAATGCAATTGGAAATTAATTTCATTATATCTCTTAATAATAGTATACTAAAATAAAATGACTCCATCGCCAACGAGTCTAGTCCTTCTTGTTACTAATTTGTATGCCTGAAAATCACTTCAAATATACTTCAAACAGGAAGGAAGTTATTGAAAGTAAACACTTCAGACATTTGACCTTGTTGTGAACTTGATCCTGTTTGGATCAATTCCAAAAGGTAATTAAACATTCAACCACCCATTCTTGAGATATAGCATTAAGAAGAATCTCAGAATGACAAAATTCCACCACCACCTAGTGGCAGAGGCATAAAAAGACATGAAGAGGGTTCAACAGGGGTCAGAATACTGCCTTACTGCCCTAGTCAGAATTGGTTCCCACTATTGTAATTACTGAAGCACTGATTTGAATTGCTGAGTCTTTACACCCTTAATAAGTACCCTAGATCTACTGTAAGCATAGAAGGCCCTTACCTTGAACTCTTTCTCTATGTTGGCCAGCACAGCCAGCTCATTGCTTAGCTCCAGCGCAGTCAGCACAGGGTCTTCACTGGAGAGCGAGAGGTAGGCCGGGCTGGCCAGCCCCTTGTAGGCATTGATACGGGAACGAGAGTGACTGAAGGAATCGTGCCTCTGGTGGTAGACGCAGGTGTTACATTTACAGAAGTAGTCGTGTGGCCGCTCAATGCGAGCTCCCTTCAGTAACAGGATGTGTACAATTTCATACTCATGGCAGTGAGAGGCCAAGATAATGGGTGTAATGTCTTGTGAAAAACGCATGCCGTCATCATCGTAGGCAAAGAAGTCATCATTTATTTCAGCTTGCAGGGTGCTGTTGGTTAGCTTTGATGTGTCAGCAAAGGCCTGGTGAGCCAATATGGCCTCCACTATTCGGATGTAGCCTTTGCTGATGGCTAGAAGCAGAGCATCACCAATCCTGGCCAGGTTGTCTTTCTTCAGCAGTAGCTCCGTCACCTCCAAGTGCTCATTGGCCACCGCTAGCTGTAATGCGTTCTGCCCCATATAGTCCACACAGTTGATATTAAGTTCAGGCAGTTCCTCCAGCATTTTTCGGACAACAGGGATGTTTCCGTATTCAGCTGCCTCAAGGAATAGCTCTTCAGCAAGTGACAGGCTGTTGCTGTGAGCGCTAAACATATATGCTGGACGGCGCATAGCCAAGCGACGACTCTTAGCCAGCATCTGGCTCTGGGTAATTTTTCTGTCAGCATTGGTCCTCCTATAAGAGGGGGGAAAATCCAATTAAACCAAAGACTTCTGTTATAATCAAGTTAAATATGACTGTCACTGAGTCAATTAACAACTGCAATAATTGTCCAAAGGTCAAGTGCCTCCGAGCTGCCTTAATTTGGTTTCTTTAGACACATTTGGAGTGAGAATCTCCTTAATCAAAATGATCAGCTATGGATTAATATGTCTTTTGGTTAAATCTGATTTGACTGCAGTGTTTCTGTAATATATATATATATATATATATATATATATATATATATATATATATATATATATATATATAATTCTGTAAAAATGACAAAATTATGATAATGAAATGAGTACTGAAGTGCACTCTTTAGAACTTTTCTCCTCTTGGCAGAGGGATGTACACCAAGAGTGCCACAAGAGAGACAGAGTGGCGAGGGACAGTGACTCAGAGTCCACAGATTTCAGAGACTGATGGTGCAGAATGCAAAGGCTCCTTCTGTCTGAGTCACGGCTAATAAACTGCCCTGAGTCCAATTAATAACAAACAATTGGGTCCAAACTGATGGCAAAAAAAGCTTGTCATTTGCTGTATCTCTGTCTCAGCAGTATTCTCTGTGGGCGTTTGATTCGATAAACATTTCATATGAACTGTGCATATGAGATCTTGGCACGCCCACTTTTAATTAGTAACCATGTTCTTGTAAATAATGCTTGTGTGCCTGAGACATGATAAAGGAAATGTCAAAGCATTCCGATTTCAAAGCGATTGTGTAAATAAGATGGTTTATGAAAGTGTAGTTGTTTACTGTGAATAAAATTTGCAGGGCAAAAATAGAGTAACTGGAGAGCTAATAAGATCTGACATAATGAGATAGTAGTGCTGATTCCATTTGGACAGAGATTATGAAACTCTGATCGATGGTGTGCTTGTACTCAAATGTGCTTCTCAAGTGTGCTCTACTTGAAATAAGTTGGTCTTGTTCATGAACGACAGAACAAAGTTTAACCGCAAAATCAAAGATGCATAAGGGTTTATCAATTGTCTTTCTATCTAGAACCATACAATATTTTCCCAAGTGGAGCTCTGTTTTGTTGGTTTGTTTTGCCTAACGACGGAAGGAAGAAAGTTACAAACCCTTTAACTATCCAAAAAAAATAACCCTTAAAGATTTTCTTTTCTAAGAATCCACCTATCATTAGTGAAGTATATTTAAAAATACTGTAAAACACTGTTTCCTGCAGCCATCAGATGCACAAATTTACAATAGTTGTTGACATCAACTTTATAATAGTACAACAAGGGCATAGCAATGTCTACACGGCTTAAACAGAGGAGAAATTAAGATGTTTCTGTTTTACACCATGTTGTCAGGTGAAGTCTTTAGTTCACTAGCTACTACTGAGTAATCCATGAAATGTCAGCATAATGAGGTGAGGATGTTGATGAAATCTAGCTTAAAACTTGCCCACGTTATACTTATTTATAAATAATTTGAAGAAAATGAGATGTGAAATCTGCTCATTTATCAGTGTGTTATAAACACACACACACACACACACACACACACACACACACTTGCCTGGCAGATATACCACATTTCATACTATTGATTCCCTTGCAGCTAACTAACACAGCGGTTAGTCTGAGGTCCATGGCCTCAAATTGATTTTCATTTCTATAATCAATAAACATCAGCTTTATAGCTTGTACACGGTCACAAAATGCCTATGGCATGGGTAAATTTTTGCACACCAAGGCAATTCTGTACCTTAATGAGGTTTCTATACAGTTAAGTTCTTATCACTAAGAATGCAAATCCTCCCTTCAAGTAATACTTCAGTGACAAGTATATGATTTTTAAAAAATTATATTTGAAGCCATGGTTAACTTAAATTTTCATTATGTGTAACTATCTATATTTCTCTTAAGAAAAAAATTGAATCTGGAATTCTTTTTGTCTTACAGGTTTGATGCAGAAACCTACAACACTGATTCCTTATCAGCAAGTGCTCCAAGTAGAACCCCTTCAGAAAACTAGAAACCCTTACCTAACCAATTAACACTTTCACGTGAACGAGTGCTGTTTTGATTTTAGAGCAGTGTAAATGGTAAATGGTCTGCACTTATATAGCGCTTTTTAACCTTAGTGGTTCTACACAGGGCTTTGCAGTATATTTGTGATCTTCTCGCACCATACACTGCTTCAAGACATCTTCGATCATCCAGTCAGTTACTTCTCTCAGTTCCTTGTTCACGTTTTAAGGCTAAAGGTGACCGGGCTTTCTCTGTGGCTGGTCCTAGGATTTGGAATAGTCTTCCTCTCCACATGAGATCTTCCCCTAACATTTCTGTGTTTAAATCTTCTTTGAAGACTTATTTGTATTCTTTATGTTTTAATTGAGGGTGTACATTTTTCATTGGTCTTTTCTTTGGTTTTTGTTTACTTTTAATTATGTTTAATTCTGTTGTACAGCACTTTGGTTTCAACATCTGTTGTTTTAAATGTGCATTATAAATCAATAAACTACACTAAACTTTACACTGTTTCTCATTCACCCATTCACTCACACACCAATGGCAGTAGAGATACCATGCAAGGCGCTAGCCTGCCATTGGGAGTAACTTAGGGTTCATTGTCTTGCCCAAGGACACTTCGGCATGTGGAGGCACGTGGGCTGGGAATCGAACCACCAACCCTATGATTAGTGGACAACCCGCTCTACCACCGGAGCCACAGCCACCTAGTGTGACATAAACATCTGTTCAATGTGTGTTGTTCATAAATGTAAACAAATAGGCTAAAATGCACATTCTTATAATCTTACAATCTGTATTATGTAAGATTGAGGGACTTGCTCAAGGACCCAACCATAGCAACTTGGTGCTGCTGGGATCTGAGCATACAAATCTGAGCTCCAACTCAAAGCCTTAACCAGTGTGTCGCTACAACTAGCGCAAACCGCCTCCACCACTGAATTACCTCATACCAAAATATACATTTCAGTGCTTTACTAAACCAAAGCTTCTACTAGCATATAAAGATAAACTCAAACAGGGTTTGTATTCGCCTAAATAGTCATTAAAATAAAGGGCACAGGAGGCTTGGTGGCTTAGTGGTTAGCACATCTGCGTACATGTTCTCCCCATGCTATGGGGGTTTCCTCCATGTACTCCGGTTTCTTTCCCCTAGTCCAAAGACATGCACTGTAGGCTGATTGGCGTGCGCAATAGACACATTGTAAAAATTGCTGTGAATTTCCAAATTGTCCGTAGTGTGTGAGTGTGTGTGATTGTGCCCTGCCATGGGTTGGCACCCTGTCCAGTGTGTCCCCTGCCTTGTGCTACGAGTTCTCTGGGATAGGCTCCGGGTTCCCTGCGACCCTGTGTAGGATAAGCAGTATGGAAAATGGATGGATGGATGAATAAAAACGATCCACTGATTTGCAGATGTCGACACAAGGAGATTTTATTATTATTTATTTTTTTTTAACCATTCTCACCCCTGATAAAAACATTAGATATCCCACTGTGCATTGCACTATTCTGATATTTCACTGCAAACCAATGCACTGCTCTAACTGCCTAGTTTACAGTACAATCCTGTAAAATCATACAACAGTATTTTGCTGTAAAATAAATACTTTAAATGTACAGGGTTTTTTTTATTTTTATTTTTATTTTTATTTTTTTTCCAGTGTCCATTGTGCGCGCAAATCGTGCGCATTGCGCGTGCTTTAGGCTCTATGTGGACCATTTTGTGCTTTGTAGATTATTAAGTGACGTTTTGGGAAATTATTGGGCACTGGTATATATTCAGTGAAACTGAAAAAATGACTTAGTTGAAATCAATACGCATAGTAATGCGATGGTAGGGTTTGAGGATGAACACATTTTGGTGTATAACCCGCGCGTAAAGACAAACTGGATGGATTAAGCGTGGATGTAACTCACCTTAGGTAAGAAGATCTTTGTCGAAAAATTGCGTGTCTCTCCTCACATTGTTCTTTCGTTGATCCGTGGTCTGCACTGTGTTTCCGGGCTGAACTTTGTTCTGGAGGTAAGCCCTCAGAGCACATCGGTCTCCTCATGACTTAAAAATCACCTTAAACAGCAGCCCATCCGAGTTAGAACAGCCCATGTGCTTCATTTAAGGTCTTCTTACTTCGTGCCTTTCATCTTAAAACCGATGCAAATGAGACTTCTTTCCCTGCCAGTGGATGGAAGAGAGACATTTAACACCCGCGTCCTTGGAGCTGGCCGGCTGCCTGGACTCTCCACGCATTAACATCACACACTGAAGTGTGCTCAGGAGCGCGTTCTTCTTGTCAAACAATTTTTTTTTTTTTTAAATCTAAAACTCTTACCTAAACGTTTTTTTAAAAAAAACACAAAGTGTTTTTGTGTCCACTGTAAACATAATTAAGAATGCATTCATAAATAAATTCATTCATCTTCAGTCTTAGCCAGGGTTGGGGTGGATCCAGAACCTATCCTGGGAACACTGGGCACAATTAGTTGGGATGCCAGTGAATCACAGCACACACGTTTGCACACTCATTAACACCTGGGCATAATTTAGCATAGCCAGTCCACCTAAAGGCATGTTGAGAACCTGGAAGAAATCCACACGAACACAAGGAGAACACACAACACTCCGCAACTGTGAAGTGATCACCATGCCACCCTGCATTTATAAATTATTTTGCATTAGCTATGGTGGTATTTTGTTCACAGATTCTACAGTCTACAGATTCAACTTTCACATGAACCATCAGATGTGGACAATTTGTTCAACTGTCTCTATTGTAATATATTTTTGGTCAGACCTGGTGTAGGAAGGTCTCTTGATGTGCTACAGTTTCATTTAGTAATAACAGTGGTTTGTCAGTGGATTGCTTGGTCGATAGTATCAAATAACACACAGTAATATCCAACATACTTGACTGAAAATTTTATAACCCAAATCAATTTTCAAAGAAAACATCTTGAGTATGGGGGCACGGTGATTTAGTGGTTAGCACGTCTTCCTCGCGCCTCTGGGGTGGGGGTTCGATTTCCTCCTCCACCCTGTGTGCACGGAGTTTGCACGTTCTTCCTGTGCTTGAGGGTTTTCCTCTGAGTACTCCGGTTTCCTCCCTCAGTCCAAAGACATGCATTGTAGGCTGATTGGCATTTCCAAGTTGTCCGAAGTGTGTGAATTGGTATGTGAATGTGTGTGCGATTGTGTATACATGTACATGTATATACATGTATACACTATCAGTGTTTCAGGATGAGAATGTGATAACACATTCTGCTCTGTTCAGCTGCATCCATCCATCCATTTTCTGTACCTCTTATCCTACACAGGGTCACAGGGGAGTCTGGACCCAGGGGGAGCCTATCCCATGGAACTCAGGGCACAAGGTGGGGGACACCCTGGCACACATTCACACACCCGTTCACACACTTTGGACAATTTGGGAAAGCCAATCAGCCAACAATGCATGTCTTTGGACTGGGGGAGGAAACCGGAGTACCCGGAGGAAACCCCCGAGGCACAGGGAAAACATGCAAACTCCGTACACACAGAGTCTGGGCAGGATTTGAAACCTCAACCATGGAGTACTAACCATTAAGCCATCCTGCCACCTGTTCAGCTGAATGTGAACCTCAAAGAAAACCCTTGCATAATCCCACGATATCGATACAGATCTCACCTGTCAACAGTGTTAAAATCCTGTCTCCCATAATCCTCCTGGACCTTCCCTGGCAATCTTATCTCAAATCCATTACCAAAGCAGCTTAGGCCCTTCAAACATGCCTCAGTGGAGGTGATTAAACATGTACAATGCACCTAAGTCAATGTTGGTCAAACCCTACACTTTTATTATTGAGTTCGTGCTTACCTCCTCTGCTGAAGTCTCTTGGAGACTGCAGAGCAATCTATCGGCTGTAACCTGTCCACCCTCCACCATCTGTATGACTCCAGGACTTGGTAAATAAGCAAAATAACTGCAGACCTTTTTCACCCAGGCTGTCAGGAAAATTACAATTAAGACCAAGAGCCAAAAGAACAGCTGGTCCCCCAAGCGACCTATTTTATCAATCATGTCTAACTCTGAACTATATGAACATTTCAAATCAGACACATGCACAGATGGAGCCCAGTGGATTGATATCCACACACACGGCAGTACCACAGTGTTGGAATGATCATCGGGTAACAATGCTATATGCATACACATCATTGAAAATTTCATGATTTACTCATTTTTAATTCATTCATTCAGTAACAAGAAACCTTGTCAGAGCAGTGGATGCAAAGCCATGAGGCAACAATACATTATGCTGGACCACTGCAGAGTTTTACTTTCCTACACATTGATTACAAATGCATTGCTGAAATAACAGTAAACTGCAAAAAAATTAAATCTTTGTAAGTAAAAATATTTTTAAATGCAACTAATATGTCTCTTTATTAGACTGTTTTGAAGCAAATCTAAGATTATTAATCCTATTTCTAGACCTATGTACTCATTTTAAGCTTAAAATTGCTTTATTCTATTAGCGGATCATTTTGCTTCTTTCTAGAAAGGACCATTTGAAATAAGCTATTATTTGCCAATAGAATAAGCTTTAAATGAGTAAAACTATATTGAAAGAAGCTTGCTAATCTTAGATTTGTTTAAATACAGTGTAATAAAGAGACACATTCGTTGAGTTTGCCTATGTTCAAGATATTTTTACTTTAAAAAAAAAAAAAATCATTTATTGTAGTGTATTTGCAGCCATAGTATCAGCTGAACTCTCTCTAAATTAACCAACTTGGACTTGACAACCGGTTGATAATGTGTTTGATAATGCTATCTACCCACAAGCAAGCTAGTTAATAGAATAGTTCAACCAGTAGTTCGACCTAAAATGAAATTTACACAGTTTATTTCACAGTATCTGAACAGTCAGGACATGCGTGGTGTCTAAAGGTAGCTGTTTTCAGTTTTGTTTACCTTGTTTACTTTATGATCATGTAGATTGTCCATATCTCACGTTAGCCCTGCTAGCAAGCAAGCAAGCTTTTTTCCTATGTATACTGGATGTATTATTCTGATTGGATAACTAAGTTTCAGTGTTTTTGCTAGGTAAATACTTAAAGCTCTGTACATAAAAAGTAAATCAGTGCTTTATAGCTCAGTCTATTAAGCAGGGCTGAGCAGTTTTGGGAGGTTGGATCACTTGCGGCTGACGCTGAGGTCCTGTAATAATCATTTAATTACCCACTGGGGACCCATTTCCTAACACACATGAATCAATGAATCAATGTTTGAACCCCCTCCTTGTTTCTCTGTAAATCCTTATTTATAAAAACAAAGAGCGGAAACAGGAAATGGGTTCCCAGTGAACAGCTACATGGTTGTAGAATATATATATATATATATATATATATATATATATATATATATATATATATATATATATATATATATATATATGTGTGTGTGTGTGTATATGTATATATGTATACACAGTATCTCACAAAACTGAGTACACCCCTCACATTTTTGTTTTTGTAAATATTTGATTATATCTTTTCATGTGACAACACTGAAGAAATGACACTTTGCTACAATGTAAAGTAGTGAGTGTACAGCTTGTATAACAGTGTAAATTTGCTGTCCCCTCAAAATAACTCAACACACAGACATTAATGTCTAAACCGCTGGCAACTGGACTAAAACTAGTCCAGTGTTGTACATATTCAAGCTTTCCGAAGCCTTGCCACAGCTGTCTGTGAGGAATTAATCAAAATTTAATGTAATCATATAAATCTGCTTTAATTGTCCCGAGTGAGTTTATGAGAGAAGTGTTGTAATGATGTCCGATTCGTGATTTTGCTTGTATTTTTCTCATTTGTAAGTCGCTTTGGATAAAAGCGTCTGCTAAGTGAATAAATGTAAATGTAAATGTAATGTGATTGAATCGTTTGTTTGAGTCGGTTCATTTCAATGAATTGGAGAATCTCGTTGATAAAACCAGTCTGAAGGATTCATTCCTGAATAGAACGGATTTGATTCTCGAGTTCAACTCACTGGTTCAATGATCCTGTCGCTGTTTTAGCTCATTTCTTTCTGGAGCTGCTGGTGTGTGAAACTTATTATTCACTCAATGAATGATAATAATAATAATAATAATAATAATAAAGTTAATTGATCTTGGTACTTGGGGAATAAGAAATTACAAGGAGACAGCTTATAAAGACATCCAGACAGAGTTTCTATAGTGCTTGTGTATGGTGTACCATATCATCTGCTGGTGTTGGTCCACTGTGTTTTCTCAAGCCGAGAGTCGATGCAGCGTCTACCAGGAGATTTTAGAGAACTTCATGCTTTCATCTGCTGATGAGCTTTATGGAGATGCTGATTTCCTTTTCCAGCAGGACTTGGCACCTGCCCACAGTGCCAAAACTACTAGTAACTGGTTTTCTGACCATGGTATTATTGTGCTTGATTGGCCAGCCAACTCGCCTGACCTGAACCCCATAGAGAATCTATGAGAGACACCAGACCCAACAATACAGACGAGTTGAAGGCCGCTATCAAAGCAACCTGGGCTTCCAGAACACCTCAGCAGTGCCTCAGACTGATTGCCTCCATGCCACGCTGCACTGATGCAGTAATTCGTCCAAAAGGAACCCCGACCAAGTATTGAGTGTTTAAATAAGACATTTCTGTATTATAAATCCATATATATATATATATATATATATATATATATATATATATATATATATATATATATATATATATATATATATATAGTGATACTGGATTTTTTAGATATATATTTAGTGATACTGGATTTTTTATTTCCATGAGCTGTAAGGCGATTTCTAAATCATCAAGATTTAAAATAAAAAAAAAAAAGGTTTGAAATGTTTCACTCTATGTGTACTGAATCTAGAATACATGAAAGTTCCACTTTTTGAATTAAATTACGGAGAAAAAAAATGAATTTCTTCGATATAAACATTTTTTCAACAAAATTTAGGAGTTCCTGCTACAATTTTTACGCACAGGTGACGGCTACATTTCTGTTCAGAACGCCCCGCCCCTTTTCAAGAGTTATATTTACATACAGCCCGTTGATTGGACGGTGTGGAGTATGTAGCCAATCGTAGCGCAGTAGGCAGGGTTTGTTGAAGATCTTGTGGAGTAACGCGGCGGCCATTTTATAAATGTTGAACTCCGGCCATGGCAGAGATGGATGACGGCGACGAGCCGGGATTAGTGCACGCGCATTGCGGTTCATCGTCTTCATCCAAGTCAGGGGGAGATAAAATGTTTTCTCTTAAAAAGTGGAATGCGGTGGCAATGTGGAGTTGGGATGTCGAGTGTGATACATGCGCCATTTGTAGGGTCCAAGTAATGGGTAAGTGTGGCTAACACTAGGTGCTAGCTGGCTATTGAACCGTTTATCGTTACAGACAGTTAGTTAGCCGAGAAGCTCCATTAGTTAGCTACCTAGCTAGCTAGTTAGTTAGTTTGCTTTGCTTACTCATGTTTACTGTTAACGAAATTCTTTGTTTTAAGTTTTCTAATTAATGCAGTTGTCAGAGTCAAATAGCAAACTGTCAAATGTCTTTATGTGCAACACAGACTTAATAGGCTATCATTGCGTCTTTTTTCCATATTAAATTTAAGCTTTTATTTATAAATTAAGGGACCGTCTCTAAAGTTACATATGACATTGTTATACACGTTTCTAACTTCAATAGCATTTGAAGGGAATGATGTACAATCACACAACCAACTGAAAAGTGTTCAACTAGGTATCGGGTATGATGCACACCTTTTAGATTTTTGATATTTAACAAAATAAACTATTAAGTCATATATAAATATTGCCATGTATTTTATTACTGCATGGGATCATACACATAATATACCATAATTTAAAGGGACTGATGTACAGTCACACAACCAACTGTAAAATGTTCATCTAGCTGTCCGGTATGCTGCACATCTTTTAGATTTTTGATATTTATTCAAATAAGCTATTAAATGAGATGTAAATTAGACATGAATTTCACTGCAGAATGGGCTAATTTAATCATGTCTAATTTAAATGTGATTTAATATCTCATTTTAATAAATATCAAAAATCTGAAAGGTGTGCATTATAGCTGACACCTAGATGAACACTTTACAGTTGGTTATATGACTGTAAGTCATTCCCTTCAAATGCTAGTGAAGTTAGAAACGTGTTTAACAATGTTGTATGTAACTTTAGAGACGGAATTTTCCCATATCTGCGAATGTCAAACCAACTTCATTCCAGTGAATATAATGAAAAACTTGGCCGAATACCGAACACGTTTTTTCCATTTATTTTGCCATTTCTTTTTCACCATTGCATAAACTAAATAGTCAAAATGTGCTTTTTACTATTTTGTCTTGCTTTTCAAAGAAAAAATCAATTGCAAAAACTACAATTTTTAATTATTTATTTAACACTGAACACTTTTTTTTTCCATTCCAGCAGGCATAGGCTACCACCAAGGCACAGTATAACTTTAAATAAATAAACTAGTAAAATAAAAATATTTTGGTGTGGTCATCTTTGAGCCCGCCCTTGTATAACCTATGTTAGGCCTATAACTGACTGCTGAAAGAATGCAACACTCTGTAGCCTACAACAAAAAAGTGCATTGATGAGTGCAAAAAAGTGGATGGACCCACAACAAATGAATAATTGTCCTAGACATATGCCTACTTACTTAATGGCCATTCTTACATCTTTCTCTGACACTTTAAAATGCTTCCACACTGCTGACATGTTTGCTCCAATTAAAGCTTCGCGTGTCTCTGGTTGCTAGGCTATTTGGTCGCGTCATCAAACAAGTCATTGTTCGGTCAAATTTATTCGGCCTTTTCACTTATTATTATTTCACTTATAATTACGATTGCCGAACATTCGGTGCATCCCTGTTAACCAGTGTTGGCAAATCTTTTCAGGGGAAAAAGCCTATGCATGCTCAAAGTCGCCAGATGACATCATGGACTACTTTGCATGTTCATTAAATCTACATATCGTTTGCATAATAAAAACGTATTATAATATAATGGCTTATCAAAACGGAAAAAAGGAGTAAATGATAGCTTCTCTTATAGAAGGATGTGGGGTCTTTTTGTCATGGCATCACAGCCTATTTGTGTTTACAAAATACTCTATGTAATACTCTATTTACGTAGTTATAAAATACTATCATTTCTTTTAAAAATACAGTTAAAATGTGGAAGTTGTAGGGAGGCGTTGGGGAAAAGACATGAAGGAAAACAGTTTTGTAAGGAATTACTGGCTTTTATTACCTGTAAATATAACCAATAAGGGACATGTGAATTGGACAAGCAGTGGGACAAGGTGATCAGTGATTGGTCATTGGGAAAATTGGCTTGTCCAAACACAACTACGTCCACATTAATCCTGATAAATTTCAAAATGTATCTTTTTTTTTTTTTTTTTTCCCTACGTTTTGGGCTTCGGTCTGCACTGAGATGCCATTTTTGAGAGCATGTTATTTCAGTGTGGCATGATGAAAGATATGGTGCATGTTGTGCTGTGAGATAATGCCTGAAATATGGCTAATTCCATGGAGGATTGTGGTTTGATCAGTCTTGGGCGCCTGTCTCGTACTCTTCAGTTACCCGTAAGCAAAGGAGTTGTGGGCCGGTGCACTGAGCGCAGCGTCTTCAACCATATGGCGATAGGGAGAAAGATAGTTGGACACTTTAAACATTCTCAGCTCTTAAACATTCCTGACTGTGAGAGTAGGGATTGGTGCTATCTTATCGTTTGTGTTATCCTGGTAGAAATTCTCCCCACTATAAGCATTAATCTTCCTGCGATAATAACGATAAAGCCTAGTTGATGACGCATTTCTGTGAGCGACGGTGTGCGACCCATTCGCAGCTCACGTGCAGAGTGAAAACAAGTACGGCGGAAGGCGGATGTGAAGCTGAGGAGTTCATCGCCAAACGAGGAGCTGCCTCTACAGTCTGGAACTGGTTTGGTTACAGAAAATCAGTTTTATTTTTAGATCAGTGTTTGTGTTTCTGAGGCTCTCAAGATCACAGCTATCACTTGTAGCCAAAAACAGTGGTGAATGGTACTATATTTGTATCATTACTGATATCGTTATCACAATAAATACCCAAAAATATTGTGATATAGTTTTAAGTCTATATCGCCCATCCCTGTCTGAGAGATACAGGCAGAGCTAGGATTGTCCAACACGAGGGAACAGTACATACAGTATATGAAGAGTTTGTTAGTGCAGAATCAGGCTCTTGGTGCATTTGGGGCAGAACACCAGCTTCCTGCATCCTTCTTGAAAATGCAATAACGCACCTTTCCAAGAACTGAAGAGAGAAATAAGTTCAGTAATAAGTAGATACGGCAGCTACTGTGGTTGTGATTCCTCATGATTACTCTTAGTTTCTCTTGCAGCAGAGTTTTTAAAATTAACGTAGTTGTCCATTTTATGTTTGCCTTTTTGTTTTTGTAATCTGACTCAAAAATTATATCAAGGTTTAGTTTTCTTGGCCAATATATTGGTTATCTGCTTCCAAATATAAAGAATATCGGTATTGGCCAAAATGTCCATATCTGTGCATTCTTAATCCAGATTAATGAAGATGTAGCATTAGTCAGGCTTTACGCAGGACAATCTCTAATGTCTGCTCAAATCAGTCACAATTTTTCTCTAGGTGTGTTTACTAAATAATGCTACAATAATGGTGTCTAGCAGATTTTTAGCAGATTTTTTTCGCCCTTGTATCTGCAACCATGTGTATAATGATGTAGCTATTTAACTTAATAGTCCTTACAATTACACAGTGCAGGTATTTGCTTAGGCATGGTAACCAGAAACACATTAAGCTCAATTGAGAGTTAATTAGGTACTTGACCTCGATATTGCCTGTTGTGTTTACATAAGAACGAATGTCACCAACATTTTAGCTGTCCGCACTATTTCTGTCCTCTCGTCTGCTCTAGGGCTGTCATTCAAATTCCAACTTCGAATATTAGTCGAATTTAATATCAAAATGCAGATGTGTAGCAAGCACTAGCACCAATCTTAAACACTGTTGGGGGGGGATGATGCAAGATATTTACAATGCACTGATGTTTTTGTTTTTTTTTACGAAGAAAAATCTAGAAAGAAAATTTCCAGCGTTTCATATAATCCAGTCGTAGTCAGTAATGTCGGGGTTTGAGCCGCTTAAGCTGCGTGAGCTGAATCTGAACAGTGAATGAACAGCGGTAAACCGAAGCGGGTTATTTAACTCACCCAAACACTTCCTGTACACATGAGATTAATCAGACATTTACAAAACATAAACCGAATATTACAACCTGCTTCTGCATAAAATGACACGTGAACCTGAACTTAAGTAAGACGCTAGGTAGAACAGTAGGTCACGTTGTGAATACACTCTTTCCGTAACAACGCACTAAAACGTGCACAATTAATAAGCAAAGCATAAAGAATTCGCAATATTGTATTCCAGTAGTGTGCTCATTGTAATGTTTTTATTTCCACAGATCAGGTTTTCACAAGGGCAGTTTTTTCCATGTTTTTGTTGATTCATGTTTAAGTTAATATGTAATAATGTGTAAATATTTGGTTTCATTTTTGCATTTTCTTGCCAACTAAAATGACTGACTAATATTCGCTGCCATTTTAGTCAGAGTAAAATTGACTAAAACTTAAGAAGTGACATGAAATATTGATTTTAAATTTAAACAATATTTTCATCAGAAGACAAAAACTAATTCCCATGTCTGAATATTCTAACAAATTAAACCTCTTTGAAAGCGTGTTGTTGATTGACCGAAATTGTTGGCATACCTAATAAAGTGACCCAAGTGTACTTGTGTTTATGTTGCAGATGCGTGTTTAAGGTGTCAGGCAGAAAACAAGCAGGAGGACTGTGTTGGTAAGGAAATCAATTGCAGCACACCAGAGGTTTTAAATCAAAATGCAGTAAACTGCAGATGGCGTCCAGTCAGCGTGACTTGAGCGTAAGAATTAACAAAACCGTCTCCGAAAACTCTTCACGTCTCCAGTATCCACATCATCTGAAATGATGTAAAGGTCCCATGTCCTGCATTGATTTTGTCTTTCTTTTGGGAAAAAGTCAATTTATGAAGTTTTATCTCTTTATGTACAAAAATGTCTCAATACTGTCCTGTTACCTGGCATAGGATGGCACTGTATGCATCTACCTTGCGTATAGACTTACAGATCAGCGAGTCTGGTTAGTATTTGGTGTCTGTAATTGTTTGCTGCTGTGAGACAACCATTTCCTTCAGGGAGCAATAAAGTACTCCATCTCTATATTTAAAACTCGCAGGACCGCTACAAATACAGTAGTGGCAATGGCAAAACCTAAACAAATAATAGACGAATAATATTTTTATTACCTCAAGCTTGCTGTGATTAATGTTTGTTTTTGAGACCCTGTTTTCTTCAGTGTGTCATGCTGATGATGTAAGCAGAACGAAGTTGCCACATGCTTAGTTTATTGCCACATGCTTAGTTTATTGCCACATGCTTAGTTTATTGCCACATGCTTAGTTTATTGCCACATGCTTAGTTGGAAGCTTGAAAGACAGGGTTGATGAGTCAAGGAGTGGAGTAACAGGGGCACACTTATTTTTATTTTATTTATGTATTTATTTTGCCTCTTACCTTTTTTTTTTTTTTTCTTTTTTTTTCTTCCTTTCTTTTTCTTTCACATCAGTACACTCTTAGGAAATTTAGCACCTGTAGGTTCTTCGGTTGTCACTCTGGAGAAACCCTTAAAAACTGTAAGAGTTTACACTCCACTCCCCAGCTCCATTTTTGTTTCTGTAAAGGTCCTAGAGAAGGGTTCTTGGTTAAATTTCTGGTTAAGCCAGCCCATGTATGTGATGTGTTCATTAATGTCTCCCTACCTTTTCTCAGTCGTGTGGGGAGAGTGCAACCACTCCTTCCATAACTGCTGCATGTCCCTGTGGGTGAAACAAAACAACCGGTGTCCACTATGCCAACAAGACTGGGTCGTGCAGAGGATTGGCAAGTGAAGACGTCCTCACACGTCCACCGTGTTCTTCATCCGCTCCAGCTCTGTCTGGCTCTAGGACACCGGACTCACTCTTCACCTGCCGTGTGTATGTGTGTGTGTGTGAATGGAGTGTGTGAACTGTACCAGAACTCCAGGTGACACTAGCTGCTTGTACTTTGCCTCTCAGTCCTGCAGTAAAATACATGGGACTGAAGCACTATCCAGTCTCACTGCAGTGTCTGATTGGTGATCTGACTGTGTTTTTAAAAGGTTGTTGGAATAAAAAGTTAAATATTAAAGTCCTGGTGTGAGTCTTCCCTGGGAAAGTGAAAAACTGCGATCACACTTGGATACGTAAGCACCCACTGTCTCTACTGCTGTTCAATAGCTGTTACTCTAAATTGACCAAACTGCAGGAAGTGAACCAAACATGGCATGCAGTATGGGCTGTGAGCAGCTTAGCTAACGTAAAGTTGTTTCCTTCAACTCTCAATGGTGGGCTGCTTTCTACTGGGAAACATCTCCATGGTAACATGGTCGCAAGTCCTGGCTCTTCAATCTTAAACAGCTCTTAGACCAGTGGATTGCCACAAATGTCATACAAATAGCATGTAGTACGGCAAGAGTCCTGGCGTGCATGTGTACGTACAAAAGAAGGTACTGAGGGGATTCTCACCACCTCTGGCAGTTGGAACAGGTGAAATGAAGCCACAGTCCAACTCTGGATTGTGTTTTGGCTTTTTTTTGAGCCCTCTTCCTGGAAGAAGAATTAATGACCCCTGTTCTAGTCTTTTTAAAGTGACAATCGAGTATTATAAACAACTCTAACATTCACTGTTTTTAATCTTAAATATCAGACCCTTGGTTATTTCAGTGTGCTAAAGCTACCCTTATTAGTCACGTAGGTACCTTTTACAAATAATAGGGACATTAGTCTATACTGTTTTAATACTATATTGCGTTTCTGGTAAAATATGCTGCATCTGCCTTGTAATGAAGTATTACTATTTTAATAAAATCACAGATTTTAACAACCTGAGCCTGGATTACGCAGGAATAAAGCTAATGTTGTTGCTCATGCTTCTCACCTGTATCTTGAACATGAATAACGTAACTGCAATAGGTCTTCGGAGGTTATGTTAACTAATGCGATGCCTGAAGTAAATGGAGAACTGCAGTACAACCATTCTGAGTTGAGCAGGACATGTCATATGAACACATCATGTTTTGGTAGTAATTCAGAAAAACTTGACTAATGGTTAAACAAACAATGCAGTAGGAATTAAGAAACAATTCAACACTCTAAAGTGTGTTCCTTTAGTTCTGAAAGTAGGTTTTGTGGTCTATATAATTTATTTTATACAGTGGTGGGAATCAGAACTCGTCATTATCAAACGTTATTAGATTTATTGCATTTTTATAGTTATTAGCCTGTTTAACTGGTTACTTGAATTGAATGGGTTTAATCCAAATCTCAACTCAAAAACCAAGTAAGTGTATAAAAATGTCATTTGGGCCTCATCTGTACTGTGAATGGAACGTTAAAGAACAAAAGCGCTATGACTGCAATTAATGAGTAGAATATTATTTGTTGCGTTTGAATAACAAGCCTAATATCCGAGTAGTTGGATGTTCATTAAAATAAATGTGTGCAGAGGGTGTCTGGAATTTTATTTATTTGTTTGTTTGTTTATTTTTACCGTTAAAGCGGCCCCTGGCTGCAAAAGGTTTGAGAACCCCTGATTTATGGCACCAAAATACGCTATGGCCAAAAGTATGTGGACACTTGATCACACCTGTTTGTGGTTCTACCTCAAACTGTGGCCTTGAAGTTGAGAGAATACAGTTCTGTCGAATGTCTTTGTATGCTGCGAGCATGTTCCAGCGTGACGATTCCCATGTGCGGAAAGCAAGCTTCGTTGTTTGCCAAGGTTGGAGTGGAAGAACCTGTGGCCTGCACAGAGGAACTCTGAACTGGAACACCAGTTGTCTGCACCCCAGGCCTCCTCACCCGATGTCACTACTGCTCTTGTGGATGGATGAACACATATCCCACAGCCATGCTCCAAAAATCTATTTGAAAGCCTTCCCAGGACAGAAATGAGATGTTTAAGAAGGACACATGGGCACATACCTTTGGCCATATAATGTAACACTATGTGTGTGGATTTAATGAGCCTCTCAGAAGAGTTATCACTGGCGTTATTATGTGTGGTGTATGTAATACATTCATTAAAGTGTAGTTATTCTGCCATATAGCGGTACAAACCAGGGTGCACAATTAATCGAATATCGATCGCGATTACGATTTTGACTGCCCACGATTAAATGAACATGATCGACTGCGATATTAACGTTTAAAGTTCATCCTCTGCTAAAAGAAAACTTAACTGCAGATCAAATCAGGCGCTTCCTACATTTACAGCCAATCACCATAGAGCGGTGCAGGGATGATGTCATTTTGTAGTGCCAAAACCCCGAAATGGGGTTAGCATTTTAGCGCTCGATCTGCCAGCTTCGCTTCGAGCTCCAGTGCTTTGCATGAGCGGAAATCATGGCATTAACATGATGCTAAATGGCACTACCGAGGTTGTTGGGGACATTAAACCTCATCACGCCGAACGGGAAAAACTTTGCAGATAAACTCGGGGCTCTACAGTGCGACCATTTCACTCGCATTTGTGACTGAAAAGTATTTTGTGCGACTGTGAATAAATATTTATTAGCACCGGTGCGAGTGACCTGTTCGGGGTTGTATAATACAATCGGAATAAAAACTACAGGAAGTCCAAAATGTATTTACACCACGCAACAGTTACTTTCACACTGCTTTTCATCTCCTCAGTCAACCGAACAAGTGTGTAAATATTGCAGAGAAGCCATTATGATGACAAGTAACTCTGTACATCATCTGCTTCAACTTCCCGATCTCACAAACCGCCATCTTTTATTGATCCCGCAAAATGACCTGAACTTGCACCTGCTCGTGTAGACACAGCGGCTTCACGCGGCGTAAATTAATAATAATGCTAACGCTACAAGGTGGGTTTAATCCAAACTTCTTTATTAAAAAATTCCTCACCAATCATAATCAAGAGCAGCAACTGTTCGGTCTGTAAACATAGAGTACGCTGCCGCTCTCCTTCACTAACTCTAATTCACTTCATTTAAACTCATGGTTGCCAGATATCACTAGAAAAGTCAACTCCAGTTTCCATGTTTTAATTTAATCCCCCAAAACACAATATTATCAGCAGACATGGAACACTGTACTGGGGGAACCCATCTAAAACTGATAAACAAACAAAAATAAAACTACTAAAATGTAAAGACAGAAAATGTGCTTAGTTATAAATAAATCATTTAATTTATATATAAAAAATTGACATTATAACATCAATTTGACATTAAGCTTAGATCGCTATTTCCTTAGAAGGCTTTTAGCCTTTTTCCTAATATGGATAATTTTTGTGTTAGTCTACTTTGAATTTACTTTGAGTCTACTTTTGAAATTAGGACTCTTTATTCTTTAAGATATTTAAAAATAAATATTTTATGCTTGTTTATTTATCAATTAACCAACAGTATTTCTCATTGCTATTATTTTAAATCCTGATCGGAGCATCCCTAATGAACACCATTAAACTAAAGCGCTTTGCATCTGACGGGTAAATGAACTCACCCAATCACATCCTATATGAGATTAATCAGATATATACACAATATACCCAGAGCAGTTCGAGAACTGACTCCAGCCCAGAACCATGACAGTGGAAAATGTCTAATAGTGTAGCTTTAAATATATTTAAGAGAAGCAGACTTCACACACTGAACATTGAGGTTTATTGTATTTGTTTACAAGGTGGAACAGGTTAACGGTTGTTTTTTGCATACAGTCTGTAAAATTAACTGAAAATATTACATTTAGTCTATCAGAAGGTAAATGTATTTGACATGACTCACACTATGTTCCTAAATTCTGTGATAATTGACCAGCTCAAGTTTTCTCATGCCTACTTGTGTGTTATATTGTAGCACGAGAAAAGTTAATAAATGTGAAAGTGTAATAAAAATATGTTGTCACTAAAATCAATTAATAATCGTGATAAATAATCGAGATCTCAATATTGATCAAAATAATCGGGATTATCATTTTGGATATAATCGTGCAGCCCTAGTACAAACCACATGTTTGTACTCATCACATCAAATTTTCTTTTAAAAAAAAAAAAAGTATAGTAGTATATACATATATTAATCACAATACTGTTTTTTTTTCATCTAATAGTATGTTTATTTGTTTGATTTGCAGATTTTTATTTTTATTTTTGCCTATGCTATGTCTGATGTAGCCCATCAAATGCTGAAAAAGAAATTACCTAGAACTCTTCATAGCTTTTATTATCTGTAAGTAATAAACGCATAACATGTACATTATTAGTAGTATTGTTGCGCAATATATGTATTCATGTAGCTTGTTGTATTAGAAAGCTATTCTGTTCCTATCCTGTTGTATTATAAGAGGAGCGTTACGACGACCAGGTTTGTGTAGGGATGTTTCAGAGAATGTTCTCCCTACATTACAGGAACATTTCTGAACCACCCCAGGTTGGTGCTTGGTTCCTGAGAGGTTCTAAATAATTTAAAGGGTCATACAGCAAGGTTATTAACAGGTTAAAAGAGAAATGTTCTCTGAATCATAATGTACAACGAAACGTGAATGTTATATTTCTAAGTAAGTAAACCAAACGGGAACTTTAAAAAAAAGATCCGTTTTTAGACCGGTCTGAGAACCAATAAGTGTTAGCTGGAAGAGTCCAATGAGGAATTACATTCACATCTTATGGACAGTCAGAGTTAAATACTGATTTTTGCACAATAAAAGCGACGTGTAGGGAAGGGTTTGCTTTTCAGTGTAGCACCTTGTCTTCATGTAACAAATGAAAAGTTACTGTGTGTTGCATGAAACGTTTTCCATAGTGTGACTGCTTTTCCTATCTGGGACAGAATATTCCTCATTAATTTAAAAGCACAAATACTGTTTTGAGCACGTTTGCCTCACACCTCCAGGGTCGGGGGTTCGATTCCCACCGTGGCCCTGTGTGTGCGGAGTTTGCGTGTTCTCCCCGTGCTGCGGGGGTTTCCTCCGGGTACTCCGGTTTCCTCCCCCAGTCCAAAGACATGCATGGTAGGCTGGTCGGCATGTCCAAAAGTGTCCGTAGTGTATGAGTGGGTGTGTGAATGTGTATGAGTGTGCCCTGCGACGGATTGGCACCCTGTCCAGGGTGTACCCCGCCTTGTACCCGATGCTCCCTGGGATAGGGTCCAGGTTTCCCCGTGACTCTGAGAAGGATAAGCGGTATAGAAGATGGATGGATGGATGGATGGATGGTAATACTGTTTTGATGTAATATCAGTGCTTAACCAGCAGAGGGCAGCGTTTGGTTGAAGTGATTCCGCTTGGCTGATAAATACTGTACTGCAGCATGTCTCAACTCAGACACCTTCACTACTACCTTTATCAGTGTGCAGACAAGCATTCATTCATTTACTTTTTTTATTGTTTCTTCAATGAAATCCAATATATAAACCCTTTCAGCTCTGCCACTTACTGAAAGGTACTTTGTGTAAATTGTTAGAACCATGTAATGGGAACAGATGTGTTTAAAACGATGAAATATTATCTTGCACGTTATTGTGGGACTTTCATGTGTCATGGGAGAAGCTGAAATACCCATTTAAAAATGATCATTATAACAAAAGTACAGATTTGCCCATATTTAGGATCAGTCTGTAGAACAGTTGGGTTAGAAGAGTAGATCTTACGGCCGCTCATCTGCCGACTAATTGTATTGATAGGATTAACTAATTTAAAAGCTCACCAGTGAAAAAATGACTTACCATAGGCTTCCAATGAGGAACAAATGTGTATTGCATCCAGCTTGGAGTCCAAAATGCCCTTAAAAAGGCAGTTTAACAACACCATCACCATGTTTATTGTAGGAACGTCGACCAGGCCTAGTTCTAACATAAATACATCACCCTTTAAATCGGCAGCTACTATCCTGTTTGTGGAATTTCTAGATTTGCACGTGTTCCTCACAGACAATACAAAGCATTTTTTGTTACTAAAAGACTGTTCATGTAAACATGCTTTTAAAAAGAGGAGCTTTGTGTGAAAGAAGGAGCAGGGAGGTATGGAAACGGGAAAGAAGCGTGTGGTTTTGGACAGATATTCGTCCTCCTCCTGCATGGTCAACACTTCAGCCACACCGTAACAGGCCCCCCTGAGTCCAGTGGAAAGCTCGGGTCAAGGCACGCCGTGCACTTTCGCCGAACTTTCCGTGCCTGAGCTCCATTTGGCTGCACCCTTTCGCCACACGGTCTGTTATTCTATCCTTAGTGCGAGAGGGCATGGACGGATATAGCCTCTACTGGTCTCATTAGGAAAATAAGGCTTGTCTATTTGCGTTACACTGGAGAGGGTGAGGTTCTTAAACCAGAGGTTATCAATTTCAGACATGGAGCGTTAGAGTTCAGTGATTACCTAATCAACTCGAGAGTTACTTACAAGCATTACTAGGTGTGTTTGTGCACTGAAAGCAAGTGTAACGTGAAAAGGCCTCCCTTCTACTTTTAATGGAATGCTTTTGAATGAATTTTGAATTTCATCTCCATTCACTAAGATAAGAGATTGTGCTGCAATTGAACCAGCTGGCTTCCTTTCTGCAGTGGCGTAACCTTTTAATGTCTAAATTCCCACACATAATGAACAGCTCCATGCTCATCATCTCTGGTTGTTAGCAAGGTATACTGAGACTCTGTTTTCTCTTTTGCAAATGGAGAACGGCTGGAATGCAGACTTTTACCGACACGTTACTATTCTAAGGGATTTTACCACATCATCAGTGTCTTACATATAATTGTCACTTTCTTATGTCACTTCTACAAGTTTCTCCATTTGGATCAGACAGGAGGATATGACATGTCTTTAAACTTGACACTTTTTTCAGCTACTTGGAAGACTGTTTTATCATGTGTGAGTGTTTAGATGGTCGTTTTATATCATCCAGACATCAATCGGTAACTCGCAACAGTTCGAGGCTCATGTTTCCTCTCAGCCACAGGGCCAGTGTCCTGTAATCTCATTTAACAAGCTGACATATGGCTGCTAACACGGGACTAACATGAAACCCACCACCACCAGATGCCTGCCTCATGCTTTCACACACCGCTAACACATCTAAGCAATAATAAGCAAACAGATACCCAACTAACAGAAAACGTTATCAGCACCTTCAGTAAAATATTTGGCAGGTTTTTTTTTTATTATTATTTTTTTTTAAATAAAAAGGTTGAGTGTTACAACGATAATGCGACGTTCACAACACAACCTTCTCCGTTAGACAAAAACTAGCATCATGGGAATGGTTGTATTAATGCTGCAGAAACAAATGTACCTTGTGTACTTGCGTAACAATCAGAAATCATTCTAACCGAGCTGAAAATATACGTACACGCTCAAACAGACCTTATTGTTGTCATCGTTTTAAAATGATAGCATGTGATGGTAGACCGTCGAAAACTGCATTTTAGGATGATTAGGATAGCTCCTGACCAATTTATACGCTCGAGCAATGTTTCAAGTCATTTGGACGGTGTCCACGACAGTAAGCATGCATCCAGACGTGATGTTTTAACCGAGGTAACGTTCCAGTGTGTTACGTTCTATATTAGATGTGTGAGTATGGATGTAAAGGATAAGGAGTGTAGTGGTGTTCACACCAGACACAGAGCTTAGCGTAGCCACACTAATGGAAACCTAAGACTCAATCTGAGAGCCTCTGAGCAGTGAGGAGAATACACAGGGAGACATCTGCGGCTCACGTGATGACAGCTAAACTCCCACCAAGATGTCTCGGGACATTTTTTTTCCAGACGGACGTGTGTGTGTGTGTGTGTGTGTGTGTGTGTGTGTGCAAGAAAGAGATGACATGGACAGTTTAGGCCTTCATCCAAAGCAGTGAAAAATGTCTGCAGCTCCTTGTGCAGTCTTTAGTAAATACACACACACACACATTTATGGTGTGTAGAGGGTGAAACATCCACTTAGTCAGCAACACTCACTCTAACAGCTCTAAAATCTCAGAACACACACACACAGGAGCAGGAGCATGTGCTATGTGAGATCAAAGTGACCATGTGAGTAATTTAGGAGTCTTGTTTGCGACACGATCTGTCTCGCCTTCAAAGAGCTGCATCTTTAGGATGTTTTCACCTAACGTTCCTTATAAGCCTTGCTGTACATGCTCAAACACTTTACTCGATTACAGCCTCTCTCTTTACATTTGTGTGCGTTAAAATATAGGCGCATGCATTCAGCTGACGTCCGACTTATGTGCGCATCAGACGGTTTATCTGTGATGTTGCTGGTTTGCTTATTATCCAGCCGTGCCAAGTTGGACCATGTGTGTTGGGATTAAGAATAAGTTCAAACTGTTCAGGCCAGTATGTTCCGAGCACACTGGAGTCGCCTTAAAAACTGTTAATTCAATTAACAGCTGTACTATTGATATATATACATGGTGACAAATAAAGTGGAAAAACTGGAGACTCTGTGTGTGTGTGTGTGTGTGTGTGTGTGTGTGTGTGTGTGTATATATATATATATATATATATATATATATATATATATATATATATAGTTTTTGTTATTTGGGTTTTTTTTTTGATGGTTTGTTTGGCATGGTTTGGATACATTTATCTTCTTAGTGGAAGGAAAGGTATTGTTTATCTTACGATGAAACATTACGATCCTGATGGGAGTAGTATCTTCCATAGCTCACCGAATGGTTTGATGAGGATGTAAACAATGTAAATTATATGCTATGGTCTTCACAGTTACCCGTTCTAACTGTGTTAGACAGTGTTGTCCTCCACCATCACCAAAACATCAACTGAGGGAATATCTTTTGGGGAAAATGATGTTCATCGCTTCAGAGATTTGTAGAATTAATGCCACGGTGTATTAAAGCTGTTTTGGTGGCTCGTGGTAGGCCAACACTTTAATAACAGTTCATGTTGGGTTGTTCCCCTTTAATTTGTCACTAAATGAATTACATATAGTCTTATTATGTTTGCACCAGTCCGTACAGGATTTTTTGTCATTTTGTAATTGTCGCAGCAAAAATGCTTGATTTTGCTGTGACTTTTTTTTTATTTTTAATTTTTTCTGGAATACTATTTGATTTGGAGAATTTGCAGTTCCACAGTGATGTTTGTTGGTAAATGTGGTAAATGTTTTAGCTGTACTCATAATGCACGTGAATCAATGAGGGCTTTGGCTAAATGTGTGTCATGATGAGATGACGTCACATGACGCGTCTTGGCCCAGATCTGCAGAACATCTGCGGTCATTTTGAAAAATAGCAAGCCTCTGAATATTACAGCGTTTGCTTGATTTTGCATTCATTTCTGCAATCGCAAAATCCCAGAGGGTCTGATTTTATACTATGTTTGTACGTTGTAACACAATGCCACTATCTGTATCTGCTTATGTGTTTAATGCTCAAAATAACTGTATCTGTATTCAGACTTGTACACTTATCGGGTGTTGCCGTTTTTTTATGAACCCTACACTATTCCACTGTCCAGAAACACTGGGGGGGACACACTACATGTAGAAATGCCAGCTCTGTCTGTGAATACTGGAACTGAAAGGTCCTCAGCTTCAGCTACATCACTCCAGTTCATAATTGTTCTCAACTAGAGATGTGTCCGAGACTGTATTTTTAATCGCACTCGTGCAGTTAATATTTTTGTTTGTACCTTCCTGTGATACTTTCTAACAAATTTTATTGATTGTATTGCTATTTCGTTGATTCTAATGTAAGCACCCTTGTTGTCTAAGTTCAACCAATGTGACCCTGACCAGGCAGTTACTAAGGATGAAGGAATACAAGCTATAAGCGCACTGAACAGTGCTGCATGCTCGTGGTAATGAGCATGGTCTTTCTCTGAGCTTAATATATACACTTGCAGCCACATGAAAGTAAAAGCCACTTGGCAAGCTTTCTGAAATAAATAAATAAATACAAGCAAACAAACCAAAAAAAATTAATTGTGCACCACCTACTTGTATTTATATCCATTTGCAACACATTATCTCTAAGTATAATGTATTCATAGTCGGTTACATTCCTATTTACACGAAAGGGTATGTTTCCCACAACTTTTCTGTCTTAGAGGCTACTGAATTGCGAGGTTTTTTTAGGTTTAATAGGTGTACCAATCTAGTAACTATTCCCGTTCCTAGCCTTCACATTTATGGCATTTGGAAGACGCCCTTAACCTTGACTTACGTTTATCTCATTTATACAGCTGAGCAGTTGAGGGTTAAGGGCCTTGCTCAAGGGCCCAGCAGAGGAAGCTTGGTAGTGCTGGGATTTGAATTTACGACCTTCTGATCAGTAGTTCAGCGTCTTAACGACTGAGCCGTCACTACCCTATAAAGTTAATCTTATAGCTTATAAACTCTAATTGACCAGTTTAGTAAAAGGAAAGTTTATGTGGTTGCTCTTCACAAATTTTTAAACAGCCTTCTTTGTCAGTAGTATTATGAGTTCTTTGTGTACTCAGCAAAAACCAGAGAAGGTCTGAGTCAGTAGCTCCATTTATAGTCCCGGTTGCCGTGACCCTGCTCGGCCATGCTCATCGGTTTACTCTGCCATTGAGGGTTGCGTTTATTTGTTCTTTTTACTTTCAGTTTTGTCGTGCTCATTGCTGGAATTCTTGACATTTCCACAAATAAGTGAATTCCATATCTAAATCCAAAAGCAACACCATACACCAACCTCATGAATTCTCTCTCCCTCTCACGCTTTCTTTCCGTCTCTCTTTATTTGTCATCAAACTAAGGGGCATTTGAACTGTTTTCTTACCCTTAGGTAACCCTGATTTCCACGGCAACCTCCTTGATCCCTGTGTCCCCAATTTTTTTTATAGTGTTATTATTAGTGTTGTTAGTGTATATCAGGGATTAAAGCATAAATGGCATTAATTTTAAGACTTTTTCCAAGATATTTGTGAATAAAACCTCTCTCTCTCTCTCTCTCTCTCTCTCTCTCTCTCCCTCTCTCCCTCTCCCCCTCTCTCTCGTTTGCCTTATCTACTATATACTATATGAAGTCAATTTCTCTCCCTTTGGCAGTACTTCGACGGCAGCTAGGCGATTAACAGAACATTTGTTATGTCAGTTTTTACAAGGTAAAAGATCTCTAAGCTCTTCTGCCAAGGAGAGACAAATGGGAAATCTTGGAGGAGACTATACACACAAATTATACAGCATAAACCAAAATCCCTAACACTGAGATAGTATTACATGTGCAAATGTACTTAAACAAACTGTAATTCCCCGCTTATGTGGTCTTGAGGCTTGGCTGCAGATTTCTTGTTCTTGTTGTGTGTGTGTGTGTGTGTGTGTGTGTGCGCAAGCATGTAAGAGTGAATAAAATTGTTAGGAAATACAGTCAGGCAGATGGAAGTTTGTAAATGTAGTAGAGTAATAACATTATGGAGTGATTAGACACAGAAGCTTCAAAGACATAGCGAAAATGAACCACAGTGTTGTTCAGCATGTCTCGTCGGGCCGCTTATTGACACATGCATCTCATTTTCCCTCAAAACAGATGGTAATACAATGTGTCAGGTGTGGAAAAGAGTGGATCAAGTTATAATCTAATCACAGAGCACTTATAACATTCTTGCTCAGTGGTGTCATTTGATTGGCAGTTGGCATGAAGAGAAGGAAGGAGCTGGAGGTGTGCCAAACCCTATTAGCAGCACCACCTTCACCTATAGATTTTTTGCACAAAGTTAGATTTAGGACTGAAGATGAATATGTATGTATGATGAGATGCAGAGACGAGGCTTGTGGGTAAGTTACATGCCAGAGCTCAGACAAGAAGCGACCTTCACAACTCCAAAATCCGCCAATCATCAGTGTTGTGCATCTAGATCACTGATTGGTTGAGTAGTGAAGTAAAAACAAGGGCTGGGACGACCCTGAAACAATATTTGACCCAAACCAGAACTAGCCCAAAAATTAGCCCACCTGACCATTTTTATCCATGGGCTTTCAGCCATGTGCTGTTCAGTCCCTCGTCATCTAAAGATTAATGCAGGTCTGCCCTTGTGTGCCATCTGACCCTTGCAACTAATCCTGAACCTCCCCAAGTTCCCTCGACTGTGTTCCCTCCACTGGCTTCCTGTAGCTACCTGCATCAGATGCTGACGCATGCCTAGAAAACCAAAAACAGACAAGCTCCCACCTACCTGAAGGCACGTATCACACCCAGCTCTGCACCACACTCCACCCGAGCCTCTAGCACGGCTTAACTAGACTCACCGTCCTTCAAGGTACAAGAAAGACATGCATCAAGAGTCTTCTCTGTTCTGGCACCCAGGTGAAACAAACACTAAAGACCTACCTCTTCACCAAGCACTTGAATTAGCACTTACTAATCACGTATTATCCCTTGCTTTGTGTTTTCTTTTCCTGCTGTACAAACTTCGCCCTAACAAAGTTAGGTTAGTACCCGACCTAATGAATTAGCAGAAGGATATGTTTTCAGAAGATCCCAGCCAATAAAAAAAAAGTGTAGTGACCATAAATTCCTTGATGTAAGAGGGGAAAACCTTTAATGGAGATCTGGAAGGGTGCATGAGAAACAACAATGTAAACAACACTTGCATCTAGTACAGTACATTCTTTTTTTTCTATGCATTTCTATCAGACATGTGGAAAGTAGCACAGTGACAAACAGTGAAAATGTCAGTACATAGAATAAATGCAATAGACTATACAATAAACAATACAAAAAACCACTAAACAAACAGTAATAATGATATGATAGTGTTCTATGTCTGTTAATCGTCCCAAGCTGCAGTGTAAACAGAAATGACTTGCTCATGTGGATTTGGTAAATATTAAGTCTTTTGTAATGAGTGACATAGTATTTCTCCACCTCAGTGAAACACAGGAGTTTATTCATCGCCTGTTTTTCTGTACATCCTGATCTGCCCTCTAGAGCATACGTCGACTTTAAGTGCAAGTATGTTGGCAGACACGTACGCAAAAATCTGACGATACATGCACATCATATACTCGGATCAGTTCTAACTCCACTCATTACGTTTTACATCATTACGTCAACTCAATATGCTTCTTGTATCTACTGAAATGTGTCTCTGGCATGGATTTTTAAAAAAAAAATTTTATGAAGTCAATATATAGGTCTTTAGCTTCACCTCTTACGTGGATCATCCTCAGTTTGTGGTGTCACTGGCGTGGCCGCACTCTTTCCACAGGAGGACGTTTGGGTTTCGAAACCACAAGCTTGAAATTAGAATGAGACTTTTTATTTGCGTTAAACATGGAGGAACAGAACGAAGTTCATAATGACATAATCTTTTTTTGCCTTCCTAACCATGTGGAGAAAAGCGAATAGCATGATTGAATTCGGAACATTTTGCACATCATTATTTGCAATACAGTTAAATGTGGTAGTCAGACTTCAGGCCAAGTGTTTACTTTGGTCAGGTTTAAAAGCAACAACTCTTTTAACTAGTGAGGCTGGAAGCAATGCAAGACTGAGACTAAGAATACGGGAGCAAAAATCCTCAGTCTTTATTAAATATCCATGTGTGTGGGATTCGGGGTGTGCATAAACAAAGAAATAGAATAAAAAAATTATTCAATTATTGCAGCAAGATGTTTACAAATGTTCCTTATCATAGGTAGAACATGTGTTGAAAGAACTATCACAAAACTATTGTAAAAAAAATGTCTGCATATCCCTTATGATTAATATATATTTATATAAATATCCTCTAATAAACTGTCACAGTTTGCCTTTTTAACTGGCTTTGAGCAGCTTTTGGCTCCCTAAAATATTTTCCTGGCAGATCTGTTATAACTCTGCCAGATGTCATACATGGCCTTCTCCAAATCAGACCTGGACAGGGTCTAGAGGGTTATGGCAAAACAGTGTTTGTTTGTTTGTTTGTTTGTTTGTTTGTTTGTTTGTTTGTGGCAAACTTTTCACTTTTTTTTATCAGCAGTTTTTTTCATTAGCAGCAGTTTCATTTGGTCTGCTGCTAAGATGCAAGTCCAGATAATTTGTTGACATTTGTTAGAAGCCAAAAAAAATTGTAACTTTCAAAGACTTTTTAATACAGAAGTCCAGAAAGACTGTGAACAATTTCCTTTTGTTTTTGTGATCTCGAGATAACAAAAGGTTACCACAAGTTCTTTTTTGTGTTATCACGTAGCAGTGCACTGTCATATATTAGTGTTATGGTGATTCTGCAGTAATTCCATCTTATTTCTGAAGTTTTTTGTTCACCATATATCTTGTGAGCTGCAAACCATTTATACGGCATCTCTCAAACATCATGCGATAACCACTGAGATGAGCCGGTCTTTCGAATTTACTGACAATGAAGTGGATCACCCATTCAGTACCACTATATGGTGTCCATAGTGTTGCATTCTCAGGTGATGAACATCCATCCATCCATTTTCTGTACCGAAAATCCTACACGGAGTCACAGCCCATCGCGCATGCAGTCACACACTATGGACAATTTTCCACCAATCCATACATCCATCTTCTATAAAGCTTGTCCTTCAGGGTCGTGGAAAACCTGGAGCCTATCCCAGGGAGCATCGGGTACAAGGCGGGGTACACCCTGGTCAGGGTGCCAATCCATTGCAGGGCACACTCACATACACACTCATACACCCATTCATATACTACGGACACTTTAGACACACCAATCAGCCTACCATGCATGTCTTTGGACTGGGGGAGGAAACCGGAGTACCCGGAGGAAAGCTTCGCAGCACGGGAAGAACGTGCAAACTCCGCTCAGACAGGGTGGAGGCAGGATTCAAACCCCCAACACCAGCGGTGTGAGGCAAACGTGATTTCCCTATCAAGTCAAATTTTGACCTTCAGCCTCTACATTGGTCTACTATTTCTAAAAGTACTTTAGGTTGATCTCTCTCTCTCTCTCTCTCTATGCCATTTGGATTTGCAGTGCATTGGAGTCTGTCTATCCTGTGAGGACAGAGCAGGTTGTGCCTCTCCTCTATTCGAGTTTAATGAGGCCTGAAGGTCTCAAACTGCTCTCACCTGTTGCCTCTGGCAGTCCCCAGCCCGACAATTAGAGCTCTCTGGCCACAATACACGCTTTGTTTCTCTCCTCGCTACTTTCTCCTGTTCCCCCTTGTTCCCTCATGCTCACTTACTCTCTTTCTTTCAATACCACCCTTGTTTCCTTTCCTGCAATGTTATCGTTCTCATTCTCATTGCCTTACTCATTTTCTGTCAGTCTCTCCTGTTATGCCTGTTATCTGTTCCTCTAATACTCACTAGAGGGGTGTGTGTGTGTGTGTGTGTGTGTGTGTGTGTGTGTGCGTGTGTCCCTGTAATAGTAACTCTCAGTAATTACCAGTGAGAGTCGTCAGGTTTGAATTGACGGGAAAGCAAACTGAAAGCAGTACGTCCTGCAACCCACCCATAGATTTAAGCTACAACTTAACACAGAGCCGCCGGAAACATTACAGTAAAACAATTGACCTTAAACTGTCTAAAATCATACCATATCATCTGTTTAAATTAAACTAAGTAGGTCGTCATTACACCATTGGTGTCTATATTATTTTGGCATCCTATTTAGTGCACAGGTGGCATAGTGACTCTGCAGGTAATATTGCTACTTCATGGCTCCAGGGTCTCTGGTTTGATCCTGAGCTCGAGTGTGGAGTTTCTCAAGTTCTCAGGTTCTCTTTTCCTCCAAACTGGAGCAGCGGTAGCTCAGTGATTAAGACGTTGAGCTACTGATCAGACGGTCACGATTTCAACCCCCATCGCGGTAAGGGCCCTTGAGCAAGGCCCTTAACCATCAACTGCTCAGATGTATAAATGAGATAAATGTAAGTTGCTCTAGATAAGGGCGTCTGCTAAATGCCAAAAAAATGTACATGTTGGCTGCGTGAAATTGCCCCGAGGTGTCCGCGTGGTGATGGACTGGCGTATATATGGCGTGTTCCCGGGAAATGAAGCGTTTACTGAAGATGAATGAATAAATATTTGTATAACTTTCATAGATTAATAGTGAAATAATCTATGAAACAGAAAGTGCAACGTTCCAAACTCTTACATCTTGTAGCATTAAATACCAAAACGCATTTAAATTAATGTGTCTAATGACGTAAAAGGAGGGAAATACTTCCTTCCTAAAAAGCTTGTTGAGTCCCTTCTCATGTTTGTTTTTCCCCCCAGATTTTTGAAGCTCAGTCCAAAATTCCCAAAGACAATTTTTCATTCTGCACACATACACACACACACTACCACTATTTCTGGTGGAAGAGGTCAGGAACTGCTGTCTGTATGAAAGGAAAGTGCAAACGGCAGTTCACTCCATATCCCAGAAGACTGAGAAACAGACTGCTCTTTCAGTACTACATATACAACTTTAATAAGAGACTCTTTACTAAATGAATGAGCACACTATGTAAAGATTGAGAGCAAAAAAAAAAACCCCTGGGTTATCACTACAGTGTACAGTATTAAGTGAGCGGTATGATTATTACAGTTAAGGATGGTGCAACATTGAATCACTTTTCAATCCAGTGTGCCTTTGGTGATAACTTATATTTGTTTGGGGTTTTTCTTTTCCAGAGAAAAACCCCAAACCATCTCCCTCTGCAATTTAATTTCAGCTTTCTACAATATTTGGTTTCAGAAGTAGTAAATTCAACCTGCTCGAGATTCTAACTATGTATTTTGCACCCGAGGATGGATATGTAACAAGCCACAGATCTATGCTTCTCTCGACTCTCTCACATCACGCGATATCTGGGACCTCACCTTCAGAGTGATGAATCTGAAAATAACAATAAGTCCTGTATGATAAAGCGCTCTCACTGGAGCATATCTATTTGAACAGTTCTTTAAAATATCTATTTGATGTTCTCGCTTTCAGTTCTGCAAAACTAGCCTTACTGTACAGTACGGTGCTACCATGCATGGTGTTGCTTTATGCATGCACAAAAAAGCTTTGCACATCTGCATCTTCATTTATTTATCTCATCTTTCATAGCTGAGGAGAAATGATTCAGGTAGTAGCATGCGCTGTCCACAGCCTCAGAACAGCAGCGCACGTCTACTTTCTTTAACTAATGCAGCCCAAGTGTACACTTCACCCTCTGGCCTTTGTGCTCCCGTAGATAGAAAACTTGTTTAAGAGTTCACCCAATCTGTACCCTCAGGAACTGTGTTTCCCAGCATGACCTGCGCCAGTCTGAACTCTGATTGGCTCACACAGTCCCCAGGCTAAGAAAGCAGATGAGTGAGGCTGTAAATCACACACTCCAGGCAAGAAGCCCAGATAGTCAGGGAAGTGCGAGAGGCCTTACAGCAGAGTAAAACTCATCCCTGGGAAACAGACCCATAACTCAGCGCTCATTTATTCTGAAATTTTTTACTCACAGCAGCAGCTTTTTGCTGAAATTTATTGTTACACTACATTACTTGGACAGAGGCCTATACTCTGAAAGTGATGAGATTAACTGCAAGCCAAAGATATAAAAAAAAATCTCAGTCAATAAGTTATTTAATATTTCTGGGAATTAAAAGTTGTTAAAATTAAAAAATATATATATTTAAAAAAAAAAAAAAAAAAAACTTTTTTTGAACAGCAAATGAAAATAGCAGGAAGCATATTTACAGAGCCTTTTTTTTAGACTTCCACTTTTAGCAGAGAAATATGAATGTTCATTTTTTCTAGTCAGCATACAATGATCTAAATGTAGGCCTGGATCAAATACTCTCTGGACTCTTCCAAAACATTCTTTCTCGTGGTGTTTTAGTAATTTGGTAATTAGATGTTAGGCTCTGCACGTTGTAATTTTGCGGTTGCCAGTTTGTCACAGAGTATACCGCATAATTTCATAAAGTCAATCTCACCAGCTTATGGGGTCATGCTCCTGAATGATCTGGTGCATGTTGGTGATTTTCAAAATACATTCTTCAAAATGAACAACAGTATGAACCCAATAATGGCGACTGATAACGAATCTTAAAACCTCAGCATTGTGCAACTACATACATCAACAGAGACCACACTCGCTGAATGCACATGATAAAAATTTTTTTTTTAAAACATTCTCTACAACTTGGTGGTTTTGTGGTGAAGTGTAAAGTTCAAGTGAGTCATGAATATTGTACTTTGCCATCCTGATAGCTCTTTTTGTCTGTTGGTGCATACAGTACAACAAAACAGTGTACATTTTCAATGTAGGTAACTAAAAAAAAGTTTTTCTGTACATAGGAACAAGCTTTAAAAACGAACACAAATTGTCTCATAAGTTTTGGTGTATTTCAAAAGAAATCTGCCCTTGAGTCATTTCCATCTATAATTGTGTGCATATCGCAAAGTGTGTACCTTTTGCATGTCCTCAAATATGTTAATGTTAAAATAAAATGTAAAAATATGTCCTAAAAAATGTTAAATGGAGAGAGTATTGAGACAATTGAAAGAAATTAGCTGGCTTACCGTCATTTTAATTTCACAAATAATTGCAAATGTACCAAATATCAGAAGACGACGTCAGAATGAAGCAGATCCTCGTCTGATAGGGCTCCAAGTAACTGCCCTTATGCGACAAAACCCATGGGCCCATGGGAGAGACCATGCAATAGGATGTTCTGGGAGGTAATGGTGGAGAGACACTTCACAGAAAGTTTCTGACTGAAACATTTTAAAATGTCACGCCAACGTTTAAGATGCTTCGCCAATTAATTGGGCCTGATGTTGGGCCCATCGCAGTACAGAGTAATGGGGCAACTTTCGGGGTTAGTAAAACAACCTTCCATCGATGCGCATATGCTGTGTTCACAGCTATGAAAGAAAAATGAATAGGCCGTTATGTCAGGCTGCCGAATGTTGAAATTGCATCACATACCGTAATTCCTTGGCACGCCGCTATTCTTCTTAAACTGTGGCTGTATAAGATATTTTAACCCCCTTCATCATCAACTTGAATCATCCTGCATTTAAAGAAAAAAAAAAAAGAAGCTGAAAATATGAAGCAAAATGTCGAAACCATTTTTTCAAAATTAAATTGTACGTGTTTGACCTGCGGACAGAAGCTCACTAGCAAAGACGTGTAACTTCAAGTCAATATACAGTTTACTATATATCTGGTGTACTAATAGTACACTTAGAACTGTAATATGTTTATACTTTTTCTGCCAATTTAATCTGAAGCAATAAAGAACTAGGTTTAGTTTAGTTATGAATGATATATTACTGTACATATGTACTTTATACGCTTGTACACTTCAGCATTTGAAAGACTAAACTAGCATGATAAGAGTGTCAGGGATAGAAGTTGAAAGTAATGCAAAGTGCATGCATTACTGCATTTTGCCACTATTCTTCAGAAATGCAGTGATGTGGACATGTTACAACAACTATCCTCATCCTCTCGGAGTAACGCAGACAACATCTCAACCTGCCGTTTTTTTTTATTTACCCTTCTACAGTCAGGTGTGCTTTTCCCTCCACCTTCTGGTTCTCAGTAGCTTGATTGGTACGACCTATACAAATATGTTTGTATGTATATACTGTAGACATGAATAGATTTCTGCACACACACACACACACACATACACATTTTATTCCTCTAAGGACCTTCTACTGTTGTAAGGAATGTAATAAGAAAATAATCCACGACAGGGTGGTATGGCCAGACGTGACACAGACCACCCCAAAGTGGATTATTTTTCTATAAGTGTTTGTTTTATTCTACTTATACCACAGCATTTTGACAACAATCGCCATTTTTATTTGAAAGAATATCAAAGAATGACATTGTGTGCTTTTTAACCATTTCATAATGACATTAAATGCTTTGGAACATCCACGAGACAAGTTAGTTCCTATTATCCTTTCCATTATAGCAGTTATAAACAGTCGCTCCCTCACCATCCTTTCTTTCTTTCTTCCTCTCTGTTGACGTTAATAAGACAGCCAACGCAGCTTGTCATTTTACGGCGAAGCTGTAAAACTCCGTTCTGAAGACTTTACCGTGGCAGAAAACTTACTGACCTTTACAAAGCACTGACCTTCCATAAACGGTCAATAAATGTCTGCTTAGAAAAAGCTTCACCATAAGAAAGGTATGTTTTCTTAACCCTTTTATTATTTGTCTTAGATTATGTGGAGCGTCCAGCCTACAGTAGGTCCGTGTGAATGAGCTGTTACTATAGAAACGATGGCATATTCATATAAAATGTTAATATATCATTTGAATTACAGATGGAAGAATTGTCTGAGTTGCTGTTACAGAAGATTTATCACCTACAGATTTGAGAATTCAACGACACTGTGGTATAAATAATTATTAATGACGCTATGAAACCTTTTGACGCTCTTTATTGTTTTATATTTATTTATTTATTTTTAAAGCCGCAGTTTTCCTCATGGAGCAAAAAAAAAAAAAAAAAAGTCCCCACAAGGTCAAAATTGCCAGATATTCCTGTCTTTGTGGGTACATTAGGTCCCCCCCCACACACACACATACAAAATGATGTTAAAAGTTATTATCAGTCCTACATTATCGATTTATTTATTTCTCGCTATGAGAGTGTATTGTTATTTATATCATGTGTTCTAGCACTGAATGGCTCACTACTTCATTTTCTTGTGCAAAATGTATAATGATAATAAAGTAGACTTTGATTTTATCCTGTCCTCTCTCTCTCTCTCTCTTCCACTCTTCCACACTATAATCTTTTGAAGTTACTGTTTTATTGAACCCCACTTCCTGTTGTCACATTTCATTATCAAGGTCTGCACTAGTTCCTGTAAAACAGGCTCTGATATGGAGTCAAGTGGGGGATTTTTTTTTCACACCGAGCCTTTTTATCAATCTGCTATCTCTTCCATCTACTTCCTGGAGACAGCATGAGGGCTCCTTCCAGCCCTCCTCCACACTCCATCGCTCTTTGTGCTTTCTGCGTGTTAGGAGGTGTGTGTGGTTATGAATGAAGAAAGAAGACGACGGCAGGTCTGAAATGGCTGCGCTCTGCACGTTTGAACTCTTTCCTGCACACAAGGCATAAGCAAAGCATAAGGACGGTCTGTTCTTTCCAGGACTGGGGCGTAATCACTAACAGATTTTACAACAGCACATAGCCACCTATCAGAGGGGGTCACCATTGGGGTTTGGGTCGAATAAAAGAGACATTTGTATTTAAGATTCATTGGATGGATCTGTTTTAGAAAGGCATGTTTTATTTTAAATAAAAATGATGTGGGCTCTCTCTCTCTCTCTCTCTCTCTCTCTCTCTCTCTCTGTGTGTGTGTGTGTGTGTGTGTGTGTGTGTGTGTGTTTTTGCCCAATTTGATGGGATGATGGTCCAATGCTGAGGAATTACAGCCTGCTTCTTGCGCACGGTGGTATTAATATACCAAATGCACGCATTAGTTACGTGAAAAGAACTCTTGGCTCGGGCACGTTCAGCTTAATAGTAGGTGTGCAAGGGGATAGAAATGTCGAATGTGAGAATGTTTACAAATGTTTCGCGTGCGGACCGGTTCGTGCCATTTCGCTCTTTTGGTTCGCGTCTGTTTGCGTACACTGCGTACGAACTCCGAGAGGCCGCTCCAAACCGGACCAACAGACTTCTAAATAAATAACAAACACAGAAACCCTTAAGGTCCAGATCAGAATCACCATTCTACATGCTAGATTTCACATTCTTGGCTTGCAAACAAGCCTTTTCTGTTCAAATGTTTAAAGAGTTTTTCAGTTTCTCGAGCCTGGTTTGGCACCGCCAGCTCCTCAGCCACACTGGAGGTCTCTCTGGTGGAATTAGTTATTTATCAGGGTTTTCTTTCATACATGGCGTCAGTGGTAATAGTGCTTACTAAAACAAATCCGCCTTTGAGATTGAAAAAAAAAAATAATAATTGTACTAAAATTTCGCCCGCAGTCCGACCGGCTTATTTTTTGTCAAATTAGCATGTTGATAAGTGCTCAGTCCATACATTTACAGACAGTGAATGAAGCACTTGAGATTGGTTAGAGTGAAAAATAGCATATTAAAAAAGCCCACCAGACCCTTGATTGCGGTGGCTGGATTCGCAAAGCATGGGTTTCTTTTTACAGCGGTTTGGCGCAGAAGGCCGTTTGGTCAAGCGAGGGGACAGGCCATGAGGGGGTCTGGTGAAATCTAGCAGCAGCCTGTGGGACCTTTACAAAAGAAACAACCCATGGCTCCTGCATCTCTTACATTCCCCCTGAACCGGCTCGCCTGTCGGTTCCTGTGTCGATTGGCCAGTGCTGAATGCCTGCTTTGTGTCCCCACACCTCACATAATGAAATACTTTATGATGTAGCCGAACGGAGGTGTTCACGCTCAGGGATCAACGTGTGAGCAGCCAATTAAAGTTTATCTCCAAATTGCAGACAAGGGGGCGTACGGTGTGGTGCAGATTGTGATTTGAGGTTCTAACCTGTGACTGTGTCACATCTTGACCTGTTATTGTTCTGTGAGATATGAGATTGAGCGGGTCATGTGCTGCTATACAGAGCTGCTGCGTCTTGTCTTTCTAAAGCTTCTGTAACGTTGGGTGTAACAGTTGAGAGCTATTAATAAACTTAACTTTACGTAATGAAATCTGAAAGAAAATATAAATCTGTTTTTTCCCATCTATCCATCCATTTTTCCATACTCTGCAAGGCAGGGGACAGGGTGCTGACCCATCGGAGGGCACAACTGTACATATATTCACACACCCATTCTGTAATCTAATCCCGTCATATCACAATACAGACAAACATAAATTACCCTGATATGCTGTAGCTAATGCTTGTAGTTAAAAAAAGTGTATTTGAGGAAAATAGGTGCTAAGTATATTAATATGTTTATCTTAATTCGGTATACTGTATAATATACTCAGAATACACTCTTATTTAATCATTCAGTACCTGCTTATCCTGGTCAGGGTTGCAGCTGATCCAGACACGCTAACATTGGGTGCACACTCAGACCTACAGGCAATTTAGCATGATCAGTCCACCTCCATGCATGTTTTTGGGAGGTGAAAGGAAACCAGAGAACCCATATAAACATGTGCACAGAAACGCCAACAGTACGGTAACCTGAGATCAGAATAAAACCAGGGATCCTGGAGCATACATTCTTATATAGTAATTAAATTTGTATTTGGTGTCAAAGGCTCATGTGACAATGCCAAGGATATCTCTTTTGTCAGTTGGAGCATTCAGATGTGCTCTGATGCTACATGAGCAGTGGTTGGGAAGGATTAGGCACTTTCCGATGTCTCTTCCAGATATGTGGACAGCTTATAAATCACTCATTATGTACTTTTGAGTGGTTTAGTGTCTACTTTTAACAAATAATTATTAATTAATTAACTATTTAAGTAATACATATCTGGCTGGTGTACTAATAATATCTTAAAGGTTTAATATGTTTACTTAGAAGTACTTTTTGTCCTTGTCCTTTAGTAGATAGATAACGTAAAATGCTTTTAGTATATTTTAGATAGTCTACTATGATGTATGTACTAAATGTTTTTTTTTTTAATATACTATACTACATTTTATATTGCTTTACTGTGTTAGTATATTTTCATGGAGGATAGAAACAGAGAACGGTGCACGTGTGCATGTTGACCTTCAGTTGTTCGCCTTCTCGTGATTCTTTTCTATTTTCCTCTGCTATGGTCTATGCCTGTCCTGTGTTAAGCTGTCCTGGATGAGCGCCCTTCACCTGATTATGATCAGCCGTTTTAGGATGAAGTCACACACGCTTTGGCAGGAAAGGCTACACTCTTACCTGGTTCCTTCTCTGTCTGCACCTTCATCGGTCTTTTAACACTCTCTTTCTATCCTACAGCTGAAACAAACCAGTAAACCGATCCGGCGTTAAACACTGAAAGATTCGCATAGTGATTAGATAACAACAGGATCTGCATTGTTTCTGCTTGTCCTGACACTGAGAGGAGAGCTCTTGTTTTAGACTTCACTCAAAAGGAAGGATTAAAGGCAGGACAACAGATAGAATATAATCTCCTATCACTCTAGTCAAATAATGCAAATGGGGGCGGGAGGGTCCTGAGATGACCAGCAGCCTCCGGTTATCATCAGCCCATGGTTTGTCAAGTTGTGTCTCGTCAGTGGAAGGTTGCTGGTTTGACTCAGCCTGGCACCACGTAGTGTTACATAAACATCCTCCTGCTGGCAACTATCAGATAATATGAGTCCTGAGACCAGCTCCTATTTCCAGACATTTTGCTCGTAGACATGTAGGAGCTATTGACGATATCCAAAAAGGTGCCATAGAGCATAGCAGACACGTTATTTCTCTACCTGGGCTGTTGGTTTCACTGTCTATGGGTCTTTCTCTCTTTCTCACTGTCTCTCTCTCTCGCTCTCTTGCTCTCTCGCTCTCTCGCTGTAAAAGACACGTTTATGAGAACAAGGAGCAGCTCTGTCTAGCCCACTTCAGTGACCATATGCCAGAAATTATCATGCACGTTTTTCTTTGTATCCATTTTTAACCACGCAGGAGATGAATCGGGCCTTTATACGTGTAAGAGCTCCACTGTTTATTCTGCTAACTCCAGAACTGGAGGAGGGAAAGAGAGCGAGAGAGAGCTAGAGAGAGAGAGAGAGAGAGAGAGAGAGAGAGAGAGAGAGAGAGAGAGAAAGAGAAGGGGTTTTTTTTCCTTTTTTTTTTTTTTTTTTAGAAGAGACAGGATGACTGGAGGCCTGGATGATGCAGTAGCAGGGAAAGGTGGTTGAGGTGTGGAGGAGTGGGGGGGAGGGGGGTGGGGGGGATGTAGAGAAAGAGGCCTTTGAATGACAGTAATTTGGAAACCTGTGCTTTTTATGAGTTTTCTCCTCGTAGAAAAACACAGTGCATGAGCGAGGGAGAGGTTAAGCACTAGGCCACGAATCAAAGAGCTGCCTCTCTGCAGAGGGTGAGAGGGAGGCACACAGGAACTATTAGTTTATTAACGTGAGTGACTGTTTGTACGTCAGTTTCTGAGTACATACGTGTGACGTTACTTTTTTTTTTTTAATTTTGCACTTTTGGGATTTGTGAAATTTTGTTCAGACATTTGTATATAGAATTCACACAACCTGTTTTGTCATGAGTAATACCGATTGTAATGATTAAGTCAAATATTCTGGTTTGTTAAAACTACCTTCTTTCACATAACAAGGCCAATATGTAATGTTTAGATGTGTTTTTTATAATAACAATACACACTGATCATCCTGTTCAAAAGTTTACATCCCCCTGGCTATGAAGGTAATGTAGCGTGTTACCTTCTTGAGCATCAGTGAATGTTTGCATCTTTTGTAATAGTCGTGAATGTACGAGTCCCTCAGTTGTCCTCAGTGTGAAAACTTGGATCTCAACATCATATAGACACTGTTGGAGAGTGGGTAAATATGCAGTTTAGCTGCTCAGGACAAACAAGGGACTCATGAACAACTATCAGAAAACATAAAAACAATCACTGATCAACCTGGTGACGACACACGGTATTAAGAATCGAGGGTGTGTAAACTTTTGAACTGGTTCATTTGCGTAAATTCGGTTATTATTGTGTCTTATGGACTGTATTTTTATATAACGTCTGTTATGTGAAATAGCTTATTCAGGGCAGGACTAAATAGAATTTTAAAAAATGCTATTTTCATGATCCCTTCTTTCTTTCTTTTTTAAAAAAAAAAAAAAAATTGTTAACATGTTGCAGGTTCTGCAAAACGTATATGAACTTATGACCTCAACTGTAGCTATAGAAATGCTTGCTGTTAGCGTACTGTAGTGGTTAAGCTGCTGAAATCTGTTGCAGCACATTGCTAAGGTGTGGACTGCGCCCCCCTTTCCACTTAGTGTTAGATAAAATCTTTCACTTCTCTAAGTCACCCTGGTTAAGACAGCCAGCTAAATGCTGTAAATATTCCCATGCGATGTGTCTTATTAACATCTTCGTTTACGTATTTCTGGACTGAAAAATACTTCCACCTAAATCCAGTATGACTCTAATCAGATCTACCTCTTTTCCCAAAAAGGTAACTCATAAAGACATGTCCACACACATATAGATACTCATACTCGTACATGTGAAAGTGTTTGTCTAAACTGAAAAACAGACACGATAGGACAATGTCTATAGCGTACGTTTACACAGTTTGATTATGTTGCACATAGTTCAGTTTTAATTGTAAAAGACAAAGGAAAAAACAGCTCTGAAAGCAAGACAAGAGGTAGAATTACACGCCCAGTTTATCTATGGATCGATCTATCACAGGACATCAGATATACAGTAAGACTTGTTTCCATCCAGTGTCCCCCATCTGGCACATCAAATTTATCAAGCCTTAATGAGAAATTGTAAAAAGACGCATTTCCGGTGATGTAAAACTTGTATCCATCTTGGTTTCAGCAGAGGGCTTGGGGCTAGTCAGAGGAAGGGGTTGGAGTTTACCTCATAAATTGGTGATAATTCAAAAATTTGCAAACTGATACTTTAATATATGAGAAAAGAAACTATTAAGAGAAACACTAAGTTAAAGGTTTACAAACTAGGGGTCAAGACCCCATGTGTGATCACTTGGTCTCCTTTTTTGTATTTTTATTCATTTATCCATTTTCCATACTGCTTATCCTACGCAGGGTCGCAGGGTATCCTGGAGCATTTCGCAGGGAACTCCGGACACAAGGCAGGGGACACCCTGGACATTTACACTCTAATAACAATTTGAAAATGCCAATCAATCTACAAAGCATGTCTTTGGACTGGGGAGGAAACCGGAGTACCCGGAAAAAAAACCCTGAAGCACGGGGAGAACATGCAAACTCCATGCACACAGGGCGGAAGCAGGATGTGAACCCCCAACCCGGAGGTGCGAGGCAAACGTGCTAACCACTAAGCCACCGTGCCCTCCACTTATTCATTTATACAAATGAATAAATTCTCCATCTCCCGCTGATATTTCCTAAACAAAATCGATTGACTCTGAATGAGTGGATCAAAGAGAAGTCAAGAAAACAAGAGTAAACATATGGCTAAACAAGAAGTATACAAGCAAGAGCGTCCAATGCATCAAGTCGCAGAACATGTATAATGTCCATTTGGGGTCATTTGGGAATCCCTGCACTAAGTGTACATACACACCCAGTGTTTTTAGTGCATTTTGTACTAACAAAAAGGGATTGCCTCAAATGATTTATCCCCAACAGATTCTCAATGGAGTTGAGGTCAGGATGATGGCCAAGGCTCTGAGGAACTTAATATTCCACCAACAGTAATGAACCTACACACCACTGTTTGGGTTAACTGTACTGATGAAAGATAACCTTTTCACTATAACTTCAGGTTTTAATTAAAAACTTTTGAAAGATCTTTTCCAGCTGTGTGCACCTTTATGGTTTTTTTTTTTCTTTCCCTGAACTGAATCCTAGAATAGATCACTCAGGCCCTGATGACGAAAAGCATCCATCACAGGCCAAAATTGGAATAAACAGATGTGTTTTTTTGTTTTTTTTTCTTCTGTGCTGCCGAGAAAGCTCACAGAGCAGCGTGGACTTCTAAGGTGCTTAGGGTACTTATTCAACTCGTACAGTCTATATTACAAATTTAAATCCAAATTAAACCTCTAATGTAACTCCCTTTTATTTCTATTCAGTGCCTTGTAAGAAAATACTTTAGCCACAGCAGTTGGTTATTGCAAATGAGATTGCAAACCCAAATCTGTCGAGTTATCAAATGAACATGTTTCCATGTGTGTGTGTGTGTGTGTGTGTGTAAATAAGTGCTGCAGGTAGATTGCATTCTCAGATATGGTGTAATGGATATACTACATTAGTAGTGGCACGTCTGATGTCTCTCACCTGTGAAAAGCTCATTGTCTGCTCTATCAGGGCAGCTTGGCTCTTTCCCCCAAACACAGGTAACCAGCAGAGCGCCACGGCTCCGAGCTGCTGCTTTAACACGTCTCACAGGCCTCACTGTGCACAAGTCTCCAAAGCTCTGACTGAACTTCCTCCAAGTTGTCATACAGTAGGTTAGAATGGCATGAAGAAGAAACCAATGCTTTTTTTTTTCTCCCCGCATCGCCTGGTACTTTTTACTAATTTGTCATCATTTGATCTCAGTGCTAGAGTATAGGATATCAGCGTAGCTCTCAGTGTGGTCCAAATGAAAGAGAGCATTACTGACTGTGCAATGCAAGATGGACAGTCTAAGGATTCACAGAATAGTGGTCACTATTTTACATTCAGCATAAATCTTACTTACTTTATCATCATTTTCCCCTAAATCTGACATGATACAGTATATAGAGGTGTTTTCACACTCGGGGCTCGATGTACCAAAGATTTGAGTGTGCAAAAGCATGTGAAAACACCTGCAAAAAAAACCATGCACACTGATTTACTGACAGAGTCTATAGAAGACAAATGAGTATTTCATGTCTGTTTTGTGTGTTTTTGCGTTAATAATTGCGAAATGTGGAACATTTCATCATATACATGCAAAATACAACCACGTTTTTCTTTTTTAATTTACTAGTCATTTTCATCATCTAGTCTGAAAGCTACTTTGGAAGCAGAGATTGTGTGAGCAAATTAGTACGAGCAAAGGGCAGATAGTTTTCTGTGTTTTCTTTTTTCATGATGTAAATTAACTTCAGGGCGTTTGGTGGCTTAGTGATTAGCACGTTCGCCTCACACCTCCAGGGTCGGGGGTTCGATTCCCACCGTGGCCCTGTGTGTGCGGAGTTTGCATGTTCTCCCCGTGCTGCAGGGGTTTCCTCCGGGTACTCCGGTTTCCTCCCCCAGTCCAAAGACATGCATGGTAGGCTGATTGGCGTGTCCAAAGTCTCCGTAGTGTGTGAATGTGTATGTGATTGTGCCCTCCAATGGATTGGCACCCTGTCCAGGGTGTACCCCGCCTTGTGCCCAATGCTCCCTGGGATAGTCTCCAGGTTCCCCCATGACCCCGTGACCCTGAAAAAGATAAAGCAGTATAGAAGATGGATGGATGGATGGAAACTAACTTCAGTTTCAAGTAAAGTAACACTTATTAGTTTGAGATGAATTTGATTTTAATAAAAGTTTATTGCCAGATGTTCAGACCTCTAATACCAACCGCATTCAAAGAGAGCTTGTGAAAATTGACCAGAACATACATGTCTATAATATTACGTTTGATATACGTAGCTTTTCAGTGTCTTACCCGCTTTAGTGTTGAAATTCAAACTGATCACAATGATCAAGAACAATTAGCACATGCAAAAACACATTCGACTGCACATGGTACCGTCAAATAAACCTAAAATTGATAAATGAAGATGTTTTGACATTTAAATTTATTTAAGTCATTTGAACTGATAAAAAAACAAACAAACACTATAACATTTTATTCCTTGAAGCTATTACAATGTGTGCAGTCGGAGGTTACTTTGCATGTGACAAATATTCTTTATAAAGCTGTTGATTGACTGTCAATCAATCAAATAAAAACAAACAAACAAACAAAAAAAAACAGTTCCACGAGGGATATTTGGATAGTTTAGGGTTTTTAGTTTCTTAGATAAGTACTAACTGGAACCATTTCTCATCGGGAAACCCTCTGTTATGTGATTTTAGGGGTTCCCCGGAAGAACAGTCCAAAAAAGCTGCTAAATGGAACTTAATTTCAAAAGAGACCGATTTGCTGACTTCCATTCAGACATCCAAAAATGCCATTTAACACACGGCAGTGCTCAACCGTTTGACGGCAAACAAGAGAGCACGGCTGCGTCCGAAACCGCGTACTTACCTACTATATAATAGGTGAGAGGTATGTATCTTGGTTACTATATAGTAGGTAAGTGCGCGGTTTGGGACGCAGCCCACAGCTTCAAGCAGTCGTCTATTTGCACGTATAGCATGACAAATAATTAACTGCACTTGGAGCTTTCGTAAAATTAAAAAAGAAACAGCTAAAACTGTATACGGTCCCATAACGAAGACCAACTGTATGTCGATACATGAAATTCTGGAGGGAACGTCGGACGGCGTGGCGTGGGGACGTAACGACGTGTGACGTTAATCGATCTATGTTCTATAACATGTAAAACAGGAACATGAAAGGAATATTCTAAAAGCGACTCATGTAAACACCTTAATCAGAATATTGTCTTACTCAGAATAAGGTCAATAATTAGATTACTGCTGTCCATGGAAACGTAGTCAGCGTGATAATGACATCATAACATCTGTAACTGTCTTACATAAACATGAACTCGAACACTGATCAGATCACTGCGCAGTATCTGGAATATTTTAGTTCTGCTATTCTGAATGTGTTTTATAACATGATGAGGAAGTAATTGCTTGATGGCGAGCTCCGTCTTTTTGCAGCGCTGACTTGACATGCATAAAAATAAATGCACCCGTTTCGAGTCCAAAGGATTATTTGGTCTGAGGGAATATTGTGTAAAATTAACTGGAATGAAAGATGAGACAGAAGCGTGTTCCAGTTGTTAATGGCCGTGCTGATTGATTTGTGTTTTCATATTCGCTGAGGAGGTGCAGTTAGTAGGTGATTCTCTAGCGGCCGGAAACCCAGTGAAAGCTTGAGGTTTGAGGTTTAAAGCGCCTTCTCCTCTGTTTCCTTATACATATTTTTTTGGTCTTTTTGTGTCCTTTGTGAACGGAGATGTGGGATAAATGATGGGCCACTGCAACAGTGGCAGAAAATGGAAAGGAAAAGGTGAGGAACAGGTTTCCTAGAGTGTTTTTGTCCTTAGAGGAACCTTCTGGTTCAGCCTGTCTTATTTAAGAGTATGATGGATGGCAACATTAGTGAGTCTGGAGCTAGAAAGCGTGTCGTCTTGACATGTGCTAAGAGTCCTGATGGCTAACACATGTGCCATGTGGCCCTGAGGCTACACACACACACACACACACACACACACACGTACACACACTCCCGGCAGCAGAAGAGCTTTGGGGCAAATCAAAAAAACAGACAGTGTAAATTTCAATAGATGGGAGTCGGTGACAATAAAACTAGATTACATTAAAAAAAACACATTTGAACTGTACGTTCTCTTTCAGAATGTATTCAAAATTGTGCTTAGAGACAAGAACATAGTGTTCACAGTGGGTGATTTTGATTTTGATGGTACCTGGAAGGCAGACTTTCATAATACTGATGTATTTGGTTCTGTATGCCTTACTGACAGCAGAAAGAGTTGCGTAAACTCTAACACCTCTTGTGGCCTGTGGTCCAGGATAACACAGTTTCTCTGCATCTGTCCTGTGATATCTATCATAATCTGAGCAAGCTCTAGGACTGGAAAGTGAGGACAGCGTGCTAGTGTCTGCCTCCTGGACCACCTGACTACCCAGTCTATCCACACGTTATTAATAGGACTTGTATGGCTCGACTGGACTCTGAGAAATTCAAGCGGCCGGGTGAGTGTGTCTGCATACGGGCGTTTTGTGTGTGACGGTGATCAGCGATGAGCGGGAAAGAGAGGCTTGGTATTGAGTATTGGTGGGAGTCAGGTTGCAGTGGTGGAGAGAGTGTGTTTGTATGTACCTTGACAGGAATAAATGACAGTTTTAGTATTATAGAGATGTTGAGTAAAAAATTGCTTATGCTATGGTTATAGTTAAAGTTAGGGAAATATCTTACAAAGATAGTAGAAAATATTTGTGCGTGCGTGTGTGTGTGTGTGTGTGTGTGTGTGTGTGTGTGTGTGTGTGTGTGTGTGGATAAAGATAGCAGCTATCACACTCCCGCCGTCCTCTAGCTGTCCTCATGCAGCTGCCCAGACACACAGTCACACACACACTCTCGCCTTCAGACTTCATATTACACACCACAGTGCTGCATTGTGTTCTCCTCGCACCCTCTTCACCCTCTTCACTATGCTAACTTTCACCCATTAAAATATCCATCTGATGCATCAGTCTGGAAATGATAAACAATTCTTATTCTTTCCTTTTGAGAAAAAAAAAAGGCTCAGCTTTGTTTGCACTTAATGAGCCACATACTTTAAGTAGGTGTGTATTCCTAAAGTTTTCTCTCTGCCCGAGTTTGTGTCTCTTTCTGGCTGTCACACTGCAGAGGGAGTGAAGGTAGGGCATTACATACACATGGTGACATTAATATGTAGTTAATGTAGCTAAGTGGCATTACTTAAAAACAAAAACTAAAAAGATAAGTAAATAAAATAAAAAATCTTTAGGTGACATTTCAGATAACCAAATGTTCATAAAAACATTAATTACACATAATTTTATATACAGTATGAGGGTAAGGAAAGTAATATTTATTAGATGGTTTTCAGATAAAAACATGCAGACAGAAGTAAGAGAAAGCCATAGAGGAAATGTGGCTAATCTAAATCTAAATATTAGAGCAATAACAAAATTATTGGTTCATTTACTGTTCTTTACAGTAATTTTTGATAGAATATTTGCATTTCATTATTATTTTTTTTGACATGCGCCAAAACCTTTTGTACAGTACACACTGTGTAGGACAATATATTATACCATTTTATCCAGCCATCCATCCATTTTCTGTACTGCTTATCCTACACAGGGTCACGGGGAGCCTGGAGCTTATCCCAGGGAACTCGGGGCACAGGATGGGGGGCACCCTGGATGGGATGCCAACCCATTACAGGGCACAATCACACACACATTCACACTCTATGGACAATTTGGAAATGCCGGTCAGTCTACAATGCTTTGGACTGGGGGAGGAATCCGAAATACCCGGAGGAAACCTGGGTTATATGCAAGCTCCGCACACATAGAGGCAGGATTCTGGATTCGAACCCCCAACCCTGGAGGTGCGAGGCAAAAGCACCCATTTCTCCCATTTGCTTTTACATTGTAGCTTATTAACAGATATCTCGTGTGTGTGTGTGTGTGTGTGTGTGTCCTCCTCTGTCCAGGTGCTGATAGCTGTTGGAAGGACACTGATGAGAAGTATGTGAGCAGTAATTGAGCATGTATTTTGATATCTATGACAACAGTGCTGATTTCTAGACTGTTCTCAGATCTGCTCTCACCCTCTGTGCCCCCCCCCCACCCCCCCACCCCCCCCCCTTTCACTATGACACACTGATCTAAAGAGCTGGTTGAAAGGTGAGAAAGAGAGACAGCACCCAGCACTTTCCTCTAAGGAGCTGACAGGGTGCTACCGAGTAATGTGGCCAAATTAGCTAAGCAAGCTCGTCATGATGAAAACCTAGCTTTAATTCCCAGTCACATGTGTTCTAATAAAGGTTGAATGTGTTCATTTTAGGATGCTTTTCATCTAAAGTGCAAACAGTCGTCGGACAAAGACATAATAAACAGTCAGGAGGTGTTTCAGATTTCAGTGTTACTGTGCGTCTTAACATGCCGGACGTAGCCTACGAAAAATCTGACGATGTAGGATTAAAAATAAATAAATAAAAAATCATGGAAAGTCATGGAACAATCATTATGCTCGCCTTATGCCAATCTGTTCTCCCAAAGAATTTGTATGAAATGAGACACGGGTAAAGGAACTGTAAAAGAAAATTGTTTTAATTCCTACCCCTCTCTTCCTGGATGCACATTCATTGAAATGTATGTACATTTGAATATCCTTCTAAATCATTTGAACCACATAGAGTGATTAATAGTTCAGGAAATGATCCTGTCCAGTGTATACACATGTGTTTCTTAACCGTTCTGACCACACAAAATTACACACACACACACACACACATAGAGGAGTGTGTGTATATCAAGCACAACAGTAACCACACAGTAGTATAGTAGTTTTTCGTTTCATGACTCGTAGTCACGCTTCCAGCAGTCATGTTTTTGCCCAGAAGCTTTCAAAAACAATGTGTCAATAGCTATCTGCCGCAAATTGAGATATTCTGTGTCAAATTACCCCCTCCCCTGCTTCCTCTCTCTCTCTCTCTCTCTCTCTCTCTCTCTCTCTGTCTTTGCATCTGTCCCACTTACTCTTTGTCTCAATTCTCAATTGTATTTTATTTACTTTTCTTGTCCTCCTCTATCTCTCCCTCCTTCTCTCTCTCTCTCACTCTCTCTCTCTCTCTCTGTCTGACTGAGAAGGCAGCGTGAGAGTAATCCTCCAGTTCTGCATTCAAAGTCTGTTTTTAGAGCTTTCTTCCCAAATCCTACTCTGCCCATCAGCGACATTTGATACCCAAATATATTTGCCTTGGTGTCCGTGTGCGTGTGAACAGAGAGCGCTGTTATTAGGGTATATCGATTCATTTCCACAGAAATAACAGCCTTTTTTTTTCATCATTAATTCTTAAGAAAATAATTAATCGCGCTCTCTCTCTCTCTCTCTCTCTCTCTCTCTCTCTCTTTCATTAAAAGTATTGACGTTTCAGCCAGGTTTTTCGGTTGTGGAGCTAAAGGAGTGGTCACAGACATTTACACAGAGCACAGCAACATGGCAGGATGGCATGGTTTGATTCGTTCATTGGGAGGTTAATTGTTCATGTTTTACGTATTGTAGTCAGTAGCTCTCCGTCCACGACAAACCTAATTTACAGGACAATATCTATCTATAGAGACCACCCAGTGTCGGTGTATATGTACTGTACTATACTCAAATCAACAACGAAACCCTGGTTGATTCTATTTTATAAAGACTCCTATAATGTACTGAACACATTACCAGACTGACTCAAGTTCAGAACAATGCAACACTAACAACCATATCATTTATTTGAGAAGCTGTGGAAGTGGGGTGGCAATGACCTGAGTTGTAAATAGCATGTGGCTTATTGCACTAGAAAAGTAAGGTTTCATTCAGAAGAGAGCTGCATTAGTAGCCAGGTCAGTCAAAAGTAACTGCCTCAGTGGGCAGAATTTTACATTTTAAAAAAACAGCCTTAGTCAAGTCAAGTTAGGCATCACATTCAGGAAACTTTTTCGAGTCATCAAAAGTCACCGCTTTTCATTTCTGGCCTCATTAGCTATCTACCTGAGATACAGCTCGGTCGCCATGCTTATACAAATTAACAGAGCTCTGAACAGAATGATGAGATTGTCTACAGCAAGAATACAATGCAAAGCAACGCAACTTTACAATTTGGACAAACATGAAGTGAACCCTAACAAGCCATCTTGCCTACCTCAGACGTTGCTTCATGACTGGAACACATGGATTGAGATATGACGTGCTAAAAAGGCTGATTGGCTAATTGTAACATCTGCAACTCTTCCAACAATCACTAGGGAAAAGCAATGAATGAAATATAAACAAATACATAATAATAGAATTTGTATTTATCTAGATCATGCTGTGTCCAGATCTGTTCATATGTATCATATACTGTATATCACACATAGCCCAACTAAGATCGTCCTTCATTTACAATAAAGCTCTACATGTAAGCGTTAACATCTTACTTTGCCAAGACCTTAATCTAAAAATATATCCTAGTGCCAAATCGTACAGCTCAACAGCTAGAGAGGAATAATTACATAACCCAAGCAGAAAACAATGTGCTTTTGTGTTGTGCGTCCTGATTCCTGATGTAAAAAAGAAGCTATCTTTTTACACACTTTTAATAACAACCATCGATCAGCTCATGTCACACATGCCCACTGTGTACGCATATGTGTGTGTGTACACAAGCATGAACGAGACAGAGGCACATCAACCGCATAGCATTGGTTTCGCATTACAATTGTAGCCTCCATTGTCTTAGGGTGTGTGTACTGTATATGTGTGATACATGATCAGCTGTAATTTCAAAGCTCTGTCATGGAGCCCACCCTGCTGACAGAGTGAAATTATAGACGGGCTGAGACGTGGTTACAGACTTTAATAAACCGCTTTGTTTATGAGTCAAAATGTGGAGTATGAACAGAGGTTCTTTTATGAGAGAACGGCTATGATATATTCGTTAGACTGTGTTTACTGCGTTTCTAAGGTCAAATATAATGGGTGTAGGTCCAATATTAGTTAGTGAGAACGGTAGTATTTTTATCCGTTATTCTCCAGGACACACTTCTGCCCACATGATGAACTTATCAAGCATCTCAGGAAAACATGGAGTGAACTCAATTTCAACTCGATTTCTACTTCGGTCCCTGCTGTTTCTGCTTCCAATCCTAATATTCTCATCTCCATATTATTTTTTATTTTTTTAAAGAACTTGATGACGGCATCATTGTGAGCTGCTGGTATTACATTCATCTTCTGTGCTTTACAATTCCCATTGTAGTCCTGTTGTATCGGTTCAGCTAAAATACTAACACTGAAAAGAACGTATTTTATTGTTTAGTGTGAATTCTTCATTTTTGTAATATACTGTAATTCAACTTTTTATTGAATTTACATATGAATACTCTTCTGTATTTAACTCAATAAAAATGATTATCTTATTTCAATTTCCTTCTGTTTCACACCAAGATTTCAAAGTATGTATTTTGTACACAATTTAAAATATATATATATATATATATATATATTTTTTTTTTACAAGTAGCCTACATGACTGGTACTGGTGCGGTTATTATTATTATTATTATTTTTATTTTTCTCCTTCAAAGATCAAAGCAGCAATGGTGCATACTTTATTTTTTACTTTTATTTCTCCCTACAAGCACTCTTCCAGTGAAATAAATATAAGGCACACATCCCTACCTATTCTAAAGAGTAAATACAAATACCCCTGCTCTACAATACACACACCGACAGGCAGACACATATGCCCCTTCTCGTCTAATTACAGTTGATGGGATTGTTTCCATTCCTTTCTTATCCTGGGTCATGCCATGCTCCCCTCACTCACAGATAACTCAGGCCAGAATGTAACACACAACCAGGGTCAGCTTGTCAGTCTGGATACTAGTCTGATAGAGACGCATACACACACACACACGCACACACACACACACACACACACATATGCACCCACTGTCCTGGCTACAAAGCCAGATCACACAATACTACCATCCTCATACAACCACAGCTGCCACAGTGCTGAATTTCCATTAGCTTGCAAGGCCGAGCTGGGCATCGTTCAACGGCATTTAGTTTCTGCCTGACCAAAAAAAAAATAATAAGGACTGTGAAAATAATAAAAATCCAAATAATATTTCCTCATGTACCCAAATGGTCTGTCGTAATAATATACCGTCCAAGGACAGTCATGGTTTCACCCTTAACATAGCTGTTCCTCTGAGTTCCAGCAGTTCGGTATTATTAGGGGCAGAATCACACTGTCCAAACTTCTGCCACGTGGACTGAGGGTAAAACTATTCGGTGTATTTTATGTGTTTAATCATATGGCTTACCAAAACTTGCTCCATTACCGGGGCTAATCTCATAATATTAATAACGTTCTAATAAATAACGCAAACGAATATATTTCAGTAAAGACGGTTCAACAGCGCATTGTGGAAAATGCGTTAAAGGTGGAGTTTTTATCGTTTTAAAATATTTCTTGTTTTAGGGTTATAATAATCGTCCAATTTCAAAAATACCTTCAAAATAAGTAAGCTCGTAGACTCAAAATATTACCGTGCAATGGATCTGGCTTGCTTGTTGAGAAATTCTGGTGGGATTGTGTTTTTGAGAGATGACTTTCATTGGCAATTGCATTTCAGCTCACAGGAAACGGCCATTTTGTTCAGGATGCATGAAGAATACTGATGAAGTTTGAAATACTGGGGTATGTGTCCTCAAGCTCTGGGTCATATCCTTAGAGTTAAAAGCTCCTTGGTGTCACTCACTGTAATCAGTTCTTGTCCTCTACTGGTTCAAATCACGAGAGTTTTATAAGCTCTGGTTGAGATCTGGTGGAGCAGAAAAGGCATCTTGATAAAGATTGACACTTAAAGTAGTCAAAGTCCCATTAACCTCAGTCGGGGAGATATGGAGACAGCTAATCTCCCCCCAGTATAATGGATATGGGGTCATGGATAATGTCATGACCTGTTCTCTCATCACTTCAGCTCAAAGTCGATTTAGTTCTAACTACCCGATCCGCCAGCGTTAGTCAGATTGGATTTGTAAGGGCAAAGTTGTAAAAGTCACTGATAACCACTGATCTGGGACCAGTTTATTGTGCTCACTTTTGATGTTTATGGATAGTAGAGGCTGATCCCGGAGCAGCGTTTGGCAGAAATCAGGCCAGAGCATGGAAGTATGTCTCTGTGATCAGATAAGGCAAAAGGAGTTGGGGGGGGGGGGGGGGTGTTTCTGATAAGTCGGTGTACATAGAGGGTCTCGTTACATGATACTCATCTTAAGCCAGTGTTAGTTAGAGCCCTTGTACAGAAGTAGAAAGATTAAGGCAACTGAAAGGCATATCTTGTGACCTGTCCCTTTTTAGATTTTAGGTATAAGTGTCAAATGTTGGAACTCGAATGCCGAACGACAAAGCATGTTCTCCATGACACTAAACCAGATGTTACTATGAGTGAAAAATTAACCACATTTATTAAAAAAATAAAACATATATCTCACATGCCTCTGGGGCTGATATGAATCAGTCTGTCTGGTGTTTCTTTGTGCTGGATGGGTATCAGACTGTGCTTTCAAGGGTGGGTGTGTGTGGGTGGGTGTGTGTGTGTGTGTGTGTGTGTGTGTGTGTGTGTGTGTGTGTGTGTGTGTGTGTGTGTATCGGCCAGCTAACTTCAGATCTGATAATCCTCCACATTCTTACACTGCGGGTGCAAAAGTTTAAATGCATACTGAAGCTTCATCAAAAAGAATTGCTTGGTCTTCCATTTCTACTCTCTTTCTCTCTCTCTCTCTCTCTCTCTCTCTCTCTCTCTCTCTCTCTCTCTCTCTCTGTATAGAACTGTAAAAAAAAAAAAAACTGCACTAAAACAACTATTGACATTGGAGTGGCAGACTTATATTTTGTTTATATTTTGTACCTTTAACATGTAGCTATCTTTCACCTGGAAACCTGGATTATGTTCCATACCTTTAAAACTGATTTAAGATCTATACTTGGACCTTTAATTATTGTTGAGTACATGCACCATTCTAGTTGAAAAATACATAGCAAAAATACAGAGGGTGTATGCTTGAGGGTATCACGCTCAAGGAAAGCGACAAGGAATGGTACAGTTCAGTACTCTAATATTCTTGATAGTCAACTTCATTGAAAAGAATGAGTGAACAGTTGAGTATTTATTCACTGGGACACACACACACACACACACACACACACACACACACACACAAGAAGCATTCACTTGCTCAGTAAGAGTCACAGAAGAAGCTGAAGCAGTGAGGATGGAGGATGTGCTGTTCATCAGACAGCCACTAGATGGGGAACAATAGCCTTTCTTTTCTAACAATGTCCTTTTTAGCACTTTTTTTGTTGTTGTTGTTTTTAGTCAATAAACAGCATATAAATCTGAATGAACCCCACTGTTAATTATTTGTATATTAAATGAGCTGTTTTGCATCACACACACACACACACACACACACACACACACACACACACCTCCTTAAATCTGCTCTTTTTTTTAAAGCCTAAACAAATTTCTGACTTTTACATAACAAAAAAAAAAAAATTATTATTTAAGTGCGGAAGAAAAATTCCACGCAGTGTGTCGTAATCCTGTCCTCATGTTCATCCAATATGAGCAGCTATTTATCTGTATAATCATAGAAATGTGGTGTAAATCCCAGGAAAAACCTGGCACGCGCTTGCCCTCTGCGGATATTTCCATATTGACACATTTACGCAAATATTACGTTTAAAAAAAAAAAAGGCAAATCATTTCACTCTGTCAGAAGATCGTTTGTCTTGAAACAGAGACTGTATTGAGTTTTAAGTTCAATGTGCTTTATGAGAGACTCAGAGCCGATTGAGGTGGAAGCTCCGCCCACGCGCGTCACGCCCCGCCCACCGGTCGCGCTTTAGAGCAGCGCGGAGGGAAAAGAAAGTTCAATGTTCTCCAGAGATGCGGCGGAGTCACGCGCAGAGCTGCGGGTCGACGGCTGAACACGCAGAATGCGCCGAGGACTGCGGGTGAAAGCGGAGGATCGAGAGAAGGAACGACTGTCCTCGTGTTTCTGTCCTCAAGCCGCTGCATGCATCAGCTCCATTCCGTTATCCGTGTGTACGCGGTGAAGTGTTAGTATTATTATTGACACTTTCTCACGAGCAGATGTGGAAATTGGACAGATGTGTTCTTGCTGAAACAATTTGTACCGGGAATATAAATTAGTATAAAAACCATTCATCTCCTGGGACTTATTGGTGTAGCCTATGTGAGGATTTTTTTTTTTTTTCTTCTGCTCTTCATTCATAAAAACTCTACCATGGAGGCTTCAGCACTGAAGCTGGTCATTACTCTATGGTGCCAGCTTGTGATTGCAGCCTACAGTCTGGAGATAAGTGCTTATGACTTTGAGAGAGGGAGACCGGCTAAATGTGAGCCGATCATCATCCCGATGTGCCAGGGCATCGGATATAACATGACCCGGATGCCCAACTTCATGGACCATGACAATCAAAAGGAGGCAGAGATTAAGCTGAACGAATTCGCCCCACTGGTGGAGTACGGCTGTGATGTTCACTTGCGTTTCTTTCTCTGCTCTCTGTTTGCACCCATGTGCGCCGATGAGGTGTCCACGTCCATCCCTGCTTGTAGACCCATGTGTGAACAGGCACGTCAGAAGTGCTCTCCTATTATGGAGAAGTTTAACTACCCTTGGCCTGATTCTTTGAACTGCTCTAAACTGCCTACCAGGAACGACCCAAATGCACTGTGCATGGAAGCGCCAGAGAACGACACCAAACCAGAGCCTAAGAAAGGAGAGGGAATGCTTCCGGTGCCTCCGCGACCCAAACAGCCTGGGCCGGGAAGTGGGCGTCCAGGGGGTTCCATGGGGGTCTGTGAGAACCCAGAGAAATTTCAGTATGTGGAGAAGAGTGAGTCGTGCGCTCCACGTTGCTCTTCAGCCGTCGATGTGTTCTGGTCCAGACAGGACAAGGACTTTGCTTTCATCTGGATGGCTGTGTGGTCCACTTTGTGTTTCGTTTCCACAGCTTTCACAGTCCTCACCTTCCTCTTGGACCCTCATCGCTTCCAGTACCCTGAGAGGCCCATCATATTCCTCTCTATGTGCTATAATGTTTATTCTGTAGCCTTCATCATCCGCTCAGTAGCTGGGGCAGAGAACATTGCCTGTGACCGTGAGAATGGCGAGCTTTATATTATCCAAGAGGGGCTCGAGAGCACAGGCTGCACCATAGTCTTCCTCATCCTGTACTATTTCGGTATGGCCAGTTCGATCTGGTGGGTCATTCTCACGCTCACTTGGTTCCTGGCTGCAGGAAAAAAATGGGGCCATGAAGCCATTGAGTCTCACAGCAGCTACTTTCATATGGCCGCCTGGGGCATACCTGCACTAAAGACTATAGTCATCCTCACAATGCGGAAGGTGGCAGGTGATGAGCTGACGGGGCTGTGCTATGTGGGCAGCATGGATGTGGGGGCACTAACAGGCTTTGTCCTGGTGCCACTGTCCTGCTACCTCGTCGTCGGAACATCGTTCATCCTCACCGGCTTCGTTGCACTTTTCCACATTCGCAAGGTGATGAAAACCGAAGGTACCAACACGGAGAAGCTGGAAAAGCTAATGGTTAAGATTGGCATCTACTCCATCCTCTACACTGTTCCTGCAACCTGCGTCATCATTTGCTACTTCTACGAGCGCCTCAATATGGACTACTGGAAGTTCAGAAGTCTGGAGAGCAAGTGTATCATCTTTCCAGGCCGAAGGAACGAGGACTGCAGTCTGGAAACTTCCGTGCCCACGGTAGCCGTGTTCATGCTGAAGATCTTCATGTCACTGGTGGTAGGCATCACCAGTGGTGTGTGGGTGTGGAGCTCCAAGACTTTGCAGACCTGGCAGGGGCTATGTAGCCAGAAACTGGCAGACAGGACTAGCAGGAAGCACTGCAATGGAGGGAGCTGCAGTAGCAGCCACTGCCATTACAAAGCCCCAGCTGTGGTACTGCACATGTCCAAGACTGACCCCTACTCAGACTGCCCCACGCATGTATGAGAAGAACTCGAGCGTGTGTTTGTGTGTGTGTGTGTGGAGCCCCACTCAGCTGAAATGGAGAGAGTGACCTCATCAGTAATGTACTCTATGGACTTATACTACTCCTCCCTGCGTGTATGACAGTGTTTGAGAGCAGGCTTAAAAATGATTTGTTCATGTTAAGCAAAGTAAGTGAAAGTTTGAACAAAAATGGACACACAGACCGCTACACGTTGCAGCTTTTCACTAAAGAATTGACTGATAATCAGTGTTTTACAATTAAAAGGAATATGTTTATTATTGCTTTCTGTAGAAGTGCAAAATCTAACCTGTTATGCAGTCCTTAATCTGTTGCACACAAAGATGTGCATGGAGGTAAAAGACATGTTCTTGTCCATATTTAGCTCCATGTGGCATTTATGTGTTTTCAAAGTCCTCATAGCTCTTATTTATTGTGTATATATTTAATTTTGTTTGGTCTTGGTCTTTTCAAGGAATGGCCCATATCTCTTTGTAAACAAGTTATACTGATGGGCCAAATTAAGAAAGAAGTGCCTTTTTTAAAAAAAAAACAAAAACAAAAACAAACAAAAAAAAAGATATTAAATTATATGATATTTTGTATATCTGTGTCGATTCCTTTACTTAAGGCTAAAATAAGTTCCTTATACGGTACAGGTGCACAGGGGTTGATTTGCATTGATAAGACTGCTCACTGATACACACTACGACTAGTATTTAAAGACCGGCAGTGTCCTGGAGTTAGATCCGCCCCCTCTGTTCAGGAATGGTTTGTTCAGGGTATTGATAGATTAATAGTCAGAAATACACGTTGCAGTGAAGCTTAGTTTGTTTCCATCTGCAAGATTCATCATTTTTCAAATTCAGAGGTGAAATTTGAAAAGCCTTTTTTGTTTGTGGAAATTTTTGCATGTGATTTCATTTAACTTGCACTTCATAGTGGTCCCTCCATTTCCCCAAAAACTACAAAAGCACACACCATCATGATCAATACGGAGTATATCGGTCACATCTGGTAATACAAACATAGTTTATTTCAAGTATATTTGATTTTAAGTATGATACATATGCTGATAAACAATACATTTCTTTGCAAATGTTTTCCTCCTTCAGATGGCATGTTAAGACATAGAATCAAATAGCCCCCTTAACAGTGTAGACTTTTTAATTCTGTTGTTGCTATACACAAATAATGCTATTATTTCACCCTAATCTGTGAATGGATCGTGTTGGACTGTTGCGTTTGCATTCAGGGGAGCAGAAGCACAGAAGAAAAAGCCTCTGATTCTTGTCTTAGACTTGCCACAAGATATAATAGGACTTGGAGAAGTTGGGTCAAAGCAATGCAAATATTTAGATGAAGTAGCTGGTTTGCATGTGAAAAAATGGGCTCTGGTTCAAATGCAAATGAAACCTTGAGAGACTCTTTCAGGGGCTCTAAATGGAGGGGGCTCCCTCTGAACTGCCCATTCAAACTGGGGCACTGTGAGACACGAGGGTTCTACCAAAGCACAGCAAGTTTTGTTAGGAGGCATGTAAGACAAGGCTGAGCCTAGAGATTAGGATTAAGAAAACTTCAAACTGTCTGATTAACATGCTGAGAATAATGCACATGTTCACTGTATTTAAGTCACAGGTAGTTAATGTGTGTATTTTGTGACATGTTTTCTTTCCGCACTGTGCATTCGAGCACATTTTTCAACACATGAAGAGAATCATTGAAGCGCGCGAGACGACAGTGGGTCTGGGTTTGTCATGTCAGCATTCATAAATGTTGAAAATGAAAAAAATTTCAAAATCGTGTTGAGACTCAAAAATTGGTGTATTTCAGCCCGATATTCAAAATCCAACCACGTAGCAGCCTACATGTATGTAAATTAGTCGAGGATAATGCGTTACAGCTTGAGAGCTACTCTAACTTTACAGTCATCCAAATGCAGTCACATTTTCCTGCAAAACTCTAGAAGTGTCAAAAACGATAATGTATTTGGATTATTTGAGAAGAATAATCATACAAATGGCAAAATTATTGTACTAATATGATGATAATCGTACACCTGGCCTCGCTGCTCCACGTAAGTCCCGCTTTTTCCAGACCTTTGATGTGAGCCAGTCATGCAAATGAGATTATTTTCCCTGCCGCTTGATCCGGAGCCTGACGTCTTCCAACTGTATGTCTTACTGTTTGCCTCTCCAGCTGCACTTGAAGCATCTACTGCCTTTGAAGATGCACCTGAAGACTTTATCTGTTCAGATATTTTTAGCCATGATTCATTGTACGCTGCTTCGTGTAGCTGGTCTCGTGCACATACTTTATCACTACGGTGTACGGGTGTGAGGTTGTAAGTCTTCTGATGAATAAGTAGAAAGTCATATTTGGTCACATAACGAATAGGTACGCAACTGAACGACTGAAGTTGCATTTGTTGAATGCTTAGAAAGAAAGTCCGTGAGTTCCTTGAATACAGTTTTACACTGTCCTTACATAACCTTGGCAGAGCCTTACTTTCTTTTTCTTTTCTTTTTTTCCACCAAATGAATCAAATAGCTCGTTTTTAGTTCGTCCTACATAGTAGAGGTTCCTTGAGAAAACAGTTGTCAATTTCAGTCAGCCGTTAAAGAGACCGTTCTCTTTAACAAGTGTTTTTCCGACACTTTTGTGCCAGAGCCCAGATTACCGGGACACTAATTGAACACAATGACTCTCGCCTCATGTTAGCATCCTGTGTTTCAGAATCTACAGAGTGTCCAAACATGTCTGCATCACTCACATGGCCAGTGCTAGCCTGTTGCTTTCCCTAGCCTTGACTGATTAGATTGGTGACCTGTTTATTTTGGACCAAGGTCTTTCCACTATACATGACAGATAAGTAAGCAGGGATCAATAATTATTAACACGCCTCACCATCTCATCAACACCGAAGTCAACGATTGTTCTAGTTTCTGTTTCGTGAAGCTTGCAAACCAATAGACTTAGAAAGATCTTTTGTGTATAGGCAATTAAGTGTTGTATTTGTACATGCTGTTTAAATAATACTTTTTCACAAGGTTAAATTTGGCCCAGGTTGAGCGATGTTACTCATTTATTTAGCTCGGTTTGAATGAAAATGGGTTACAATAGCAGTCAGTCCCCTGGAGGCAACTTTAGCAAGTAGAGCTTTCTTTTCATGAGCTGTAGTGTTCAAAGGAGTGCTGACATAGTAAAGTCGGTGGTGCTGTTTTATGGCTGTACGTGTTGGGGTTTTTTTTCAGCTCAGGTTGCCTCTCCAGAGTGGGGTCCTTTAACATTCACAATGCCAGTAAACTGCAGCTGGTGAGAGAGAAAGCATATGCGAGTGAAAGTGTCACAACATGGAACTAATGTGACCCTGCCCACAGACATGAGGTCAAAGCTAGCAAACATGCATGAGCACACATGCTCACACACACACTCACGCACTTGTACTTACTTCATTAGCTAATTCTCTGGGTTGCGCAACCTTTAATTATAGATAGACGTTCCCTGGTAGTTCATCTTTCCCTTGTATACCAACCTTAAAGTGTTTTTAAACTTCATTTCTATCCATAGCGGCTGTAACATGTGTGTGTTTACCATAGACAAGAATTTTGTCAGGGTTCCATGTAGTAATAAAAACTGAACAGTTAGTTCTAATGGAAATCTAATGGTAGTTGCTTTCACAGAGATGGACATTGACTATGTTGGTAACCCCTTAAAAACTACTGCTTATAGATGTAAAGCTTAATACACTTAAAGTGACCAAACAACAACAACAACAAAAGAACCTTAAAGAATTTCCTACATGTTTTTGTTGGTTATTAATCCAACAACTGGCCTTAGACTTCAATTATGACTGCGTTTCGAGCAAACAGATTTTCCATCCCTTTCTCAGTACAAAGAAATAAGTTGAAATGATCATCAGTGGCAGCTGCACATACACTCCACATTCAATGGACAGGGATTAGGTTGAAATCCTGGAGCATTGCTTTGAGCAGCATTTCTCAGTCACTCTGACACACATGGTTTTTCCCATCATCTACAGGAACTGTGAATATCCTTAATGAGCTACATCACAAGTGCTAACAGGGAAAAAACACAAAGCTGCAGGAAGACCAGCATTCAGACTGAGAAATGTTGATCACCCTCCGGTTTCCAGGCCAAGTTTACTCGGCAGTAGAACAAAGTTCGCAGAGATTGTGTGAATGTAAATTTCAGGAGTGTAAATTCTTGTCTGATCAGACGGAGTCGCTTCCATGTGTCTGATAACAAGCACTCATTATGGGATGGCTTTCCCTACCCCACCTCAGCTTATCACCCCGCCAACATCCACCCAGCCCTCAGGAAAGAAGAAAGAGAAGGAGAGAGAGAGGGGAATAAAAGCACCCCTCATTACACCCATTCCCTCTCCCCTCCACCGCCCCCAGAGTACTATTCCTTTCGCACTGTGTTTTGATGTGTAAATGAGCGCATTGAAAAGCTGCAGGCCCAAAAGAGATGCTTTCCATGAAAAAGCGGCAGTCGCAGTGCAGCGGGGTCCATGAACCGATCCGTTCAGCTCAGCATGGGTGCCCACTTCAGTCTCACACACACACACACACACACACACACACACACACTTACATATACACTCAAGTATATACGAAGTGTCTATACAGTTGTTGTTTTTTTTTTACTTCATTTATCTTTTAGGAAAGAAAATCTACAATAGATATACATTAACATACAGGCTACACATTAACAACCACAATTCCAGATACTGGAAAAACCAACACACGCTCAGATTTAAAATCAACCCCTCCTCTGATCTCACTGATATATACACACATACACAATGGCAGTAACTATAGCTCTTTGCTCGCATATCTTGAAGTCAGCACAAATGAACGTGTCAAGTCTTTTACAAACCAGTTGAAAACCTTGGTGTGAAATTGGGTAGTTACGACCAGGGCTAAAATTGCCTAAGGTGGAAAGGCAGACCAAAAAAAAAAAAAAAAAAAAAAAACGGCGGTCTATGCACGGCAGGAAACTATGCATGAAAATATGTTATAATATTTTTAAAACAAACACTGAAATTCTCAGAATAACACAAAAGCTGCCCAGAATCCAGAATATTCTGCAATTTTGGAACAGAGAAGCCATTGTGTGAGTTCATGAACAGTTAGTGCCCAGAAGTAAAAAAAAAAAAAACCATGCACAAAATAAACTATTGTAATTTTCAGAGGAAGTGGAGTTGAACTGCCCATGACATGTCACACCTCTGGCGTTCTGTATATAACCACTGTTCTTGTTTTATTCTAACCCATTAATAACCTTTATGTTCTGTAGTTAATCTAATAACAATCCCGAACCCACAGTGTCTGTGTGATTTCTAAGGCCTTGTATTTGTGAGAGCTAATGGAGCATGGACGCCATGTTCATATGCTCTCCAAACTTACTGGATCTGTCAGATTTCATGATGATGCTTCAGAAAACCTGTCAGCTTTGTCCGGTCTTGGAAATGATCCAAAATGTAAATCAAGTGTGTCTTGATGTGACTTGATGTGAAATAGAGTCGCTCGAGTCTTGCATGTGTCACCCAAGCTTGCTCTGAGGCGTTTGCTTGTGTGCCGAATCAAACCGAGCAGCTTTGTTGCTCTCATCCAGAGGGCCTAACCGCTCCTTCCGTGTTTCAAAGTGGCGCCCGCGCATTCTGACGCAGACGTTTTCTGGAACGGCAAAGTGACAAGAACTCGTCAGGGCCTTTCATCGCCGGCTTGTCATGCCACACCATTACAGGCTTGCTGTTATGTAGGTCACAGAGACTTCTACCAATTTTGATTTCTGTTGCTAGGCAGCCTACCTCTCTAATCTGCCTCACTGATGTCTCTTTCTTTCTCCCTTTCGTCTACTGATCCCTCGCAATCGCTCCCTCTCTCTAGAGAGAACGGGATCGCAAGGCATCAGGAGAAAAAAAGAGAGTGGAAAAACAACAACAAAGAGCGATGAACGATGTGGCGTCATGGCCTGCTTTTAGAAACATGGAGATGGCGAGTGAAATGAAGAAAGAGGGTGTTTAGTCACTCTCTTCCCACAATACACCTTTCGCGATCCCGGCCTCTTCTCAGCTGAAAGCCTGTGACGTCTATTGGTGCTTTCTGCACACATCCACACCTCTTCATCTAATAATTACACACCCTCTTTCTGGTTTCTAAATACACACTTCCTGAGAGGAGAGCATGGCTAGATGATAACTGATCTGGAATCAATCTTGTCCAGTGTATTCTGGGCGATGACTTGCCCTCATTCAGCAGCCAGGCTGGAAATTTTTCACCTCACGCTCTGCCATGAAGACTAACCCGCTGGGACTCGTACTCCAGAAGAGAGCTGGCACATCTCTCTCACTCTCTCTCTCTCTCTCTCTCTCTCTACTTTTTCCCTCTGACTGTCTCCTGAGAATGCTAAAATATTCTGTGTTCCAAAGAGAGACACAGAGAGGAAAAGAGCACCATGCTTGATGATGCCACTTTCATCTTTTTTTTTCTCCTTCTCCTGTTTAACAGAGTTCAAAGGATGCTATTTTAAATCAAGCTTGGATATAAGTGCAAGTGTGTGCATAAAGCAACAAACCCACAGTTACTCCAAGGTACTTCTGCAATCCGCAAATGCACAGAAGAAGCGTATCAGCGGTTAATTGAAGGCAAAGAATTCAAAGGCAAAGACAAGCCAAGGCAAATAAAAGGCGAAGCAACTGCTTCTAGGAAGTGATAGCATCATTAGTGAAATCGGTCAAAGAAATTTAGGAAAACGCATAATTGCTCAGTATTCCATTTCTTTTCCATGGAAATGTGATTGCATTTTATTTCCTGCAAATCAGTCCAGCATATTGCATCCCTCTTTTTTTTTTTTTTTTTTTTTTTTTTTAAAAGATTGGCCTGACAAAGAGTCAGCTACTGAAACCCTCATCAAAGGAAGCAGTCGAGCATTTTAAAAGCCCTGTCGGTTGATCACTCGATCTTAAATTCAAAGTCGCTCTGGATAAGGACGTCTGCCAAATGCCATAAATGTAAATTCTTCTTCCCTTTAAAGTAAGTTGCACTTTTAGGTTTTTTTTTTGCTACGTTTTACCTTCCTCATAGAGTCAGCTTCAAAACACGGTAGCCGAGTCACGGCCTTACATCAGGATGTTGTCACAGAAACATACAGTACTGAAGTAAAGTTTAAGGCACATGCAAAGAAATGCTGTAGTGCAAAGATGCCTTCAAAAATAATGAAATTAAATGTTTCTACATTTTAAAAAAAAAATACCGTAAAGAGCAGTAAACAGTAGTAAATGATACAAAGTCAATATTTGGTGTGACAAAAAAATAAATAATAAAAATAGTAGTCTCAACTAGAATGTGTGCCGTTTTATAAGGAAATGATCTGTAAGGTTTATTGAGCATCTTGCAGAACAAGACACGGTTCTTCTGGAGACTTTGACTGTCGCACTCGCTTCTTAATTTTGCAGCAAAACCCAGCAACCTTCATTGTGTTTTTTGTCTGAAAAGTGTCTCTTACCGCTTAATCTGCTGCTTTCTTTACTGACATACAAACATTCCTCTGTAGCATTTAATTTTGTGCTGGAAAAATGTTTGGAAATCTAAAATGTTTTTGTACTGACTCGATAATGTACAAGTCATCAAATAAAAAGCTATAACAAAGTGTGTACTAAAAAAATAAATAAAATAGGATTCCTAAGACTTCTGTACAGTACTGTATGAACTCTGATTTGGCTTTTAAAATGCTTTAAGCATCTTATTTATGACTTTAAATGATTAATGCAGAATGCAAAAATGCACGTTGACTCAATAATTATAATAAATAAACCCTAAATCTTGCACCGATATTTAACTTACATTAGGTATGTTTACATGCAAACAAATAATCCGTTAGTAATCGAGTTAATCCGATCGAAAAGCCTTCACGTAAACACCTCAATCGATCCGAATGAGCTTGATCCGAATGAAATTTTGATCGGATTGATCTGAAATAATTAGCCGTGGAAACGTTTGAATCTGATCTTTTTCTCAACCGGATTCAGAAATACCTTGTGTACAGACAGACACTCTGGACTTGCGCAGAATTTTTGTTCGTGTTATATGTAATGCACATGTAAACGGATATTTAAATCGGATTGCAATGTTTTGGGTACATAAACAGTACTTTCGGGATCTGCAATCGGATTGATGTAAACATACCTATTGTCTTTAGTGTGTGATTTGTTCGGAGTTAGCTAGCTAGCTAAATGTTGTATTTTAAACAGGACTGTGTTAATTGCTTGAACAGATGGTGCTGGTTATCTATTAACATTAGATAGTTCATTGATCTTGCTAAGAGCCATCGATTTGTTAGCTAGCTCTCTAGCATGGTCTATTCCGCTCTTATTTATAGCTAGGCTATTTTTGTGCCTCATGACACTTTCCACATCTGTTACTGACATTACTACAACAGGTTCTTTCTTTAATGTTTAGTAAAAGCTAGCTGAGCAGAATTTCACAACAGTATAGCTAGTTAGCTGTACCCAGCAAAAGTCCTTGTATAACTTACACTCTGAGAGAATGTAGTTCAAAGAACCGCAGTGTGATTTAACGCGCATACAAAGTGAATAGCAGAGAAACATAATGGCTGAAGATTATCTCCATACTGAGTTTTATTCACAAGCATGGTCTTTGTATAGATCTTGAGAAAGGTAAGACTTTTGTGCCCTTTTTGTTCTTTCTTCATTCTTTCCCTTTCATTCCCTCCCACTCTTCACTCTCTCTCTCTCTCTCTCTCTCTCTCTCTCTCTCGTATTGTAAGGGCTGTGTAGAGGCGTAGATAATGCTTTAAGAGAACTCCATAATGAAGTTAACCCTCAGATTTCATCTCACTATTCTCGTTCTCCCCTTTTGACCCCAAACTGCCCAGCGTTTGGAAGTGAAGATTGAAAGTGTGTGTGTGTGTGTGTGTGTGTGTGTGTGTGTGTGTGTGGGCTTTTAATTGTTCAGACCTGTATTTTTTCCCCTGCAACATAGCTGTCACATATTAATTAATCTGTATATTATAGTGCATGTTCAGGGACATATTCTATAATCTATACTTTTTTATTTATTTATTTGAACTCCTCAAACGTTTTGCTTATTATCCACTTATTAATCGTAAGATAATAAAAGTTCTACTTTATAATAAATATGATAGGGATGCACTATTGTAGGGTTCTACTTTAAGATCTACCAGAGGGAAAAACTGAAGAAATTTATGGATGCTAGATTTATTTATTTATTTATTTATTTATTTATTTATTTTGCAGCTCCAGGGCCCCCGGTTCGAGCCGGACAGCAGGTTAGTGTCTGGATTCTCTGGGAATGTTCTCCCTGTGTTTCTTCAGGGTTCTCCAGTTCCGTCCCACCTCCCAAAACATCAGTAGGTGGATTGGCTAGGCTAAGTTGCCCCCTTGGTTTAAAGTGCCCGTGAAGTGCCTTGAAAAACGCAGCATTATTCGATATGTTGGCATAATTGTCCAAACAAGATGTCAGGGCGAGCATATTGAGTGCCTCCTATCTCTTTTTAAATAGCCAATAGCGTTTAGCTTACCTCACAGCTCACACTAATCTGTACTTGACAGCTAGTACCACGGGAAAATGGCTGTCACAAAGCCGTGAGCTGGCACAAATACCTCCTTCTTCAAAGTGAATGAATTCAAGCTATTTCCTTCTTAACAAACTTACAGTTGGAAAACTGAATAAACTGTGCGCGTTCAAACAGCCAAACACACATTCAGGACCCGTGCTTGCTGATATGATTTCTCTCGCTTAACAACGGCAAGGTCGGCAAGGTGATTTATATAGTGTCGGGGCGGGACACTTCAGATTCTAGAAAGCATTTGATTGGATGGAAAATCTGACGAGAAGTTGAAGTGCAGAATGATGTCATCAAAATTGCCGATCCGTATCGGTGGTTGAGAGAGATTGCAAATTTTGTATGCAAATATCTTCTAAATGTGAATCTTGTCATTGTTTTGGAGCACACGAGCTTCTAGATAACCTTAAGTCTAACATATTCATACTAAAAGCCACAAAACTTCCATTTTGTTTCCATGGGGGCACTCTAAATGTGTGTGTGTGTGTGCCATCCATGCCATCCTATCAGGGTGTGTATTCATTCCAACACAGTGTTCCTGGGATAGGATCCAGATCCACCATGACCAGGATAAAGTATTTACTGAACCACTTTATGAAAATGAAGAATATTGATGGGAATTTCCGGGGTTTCCTTTCCAGATATACCTCTCAAGGAAAATGAGGACTTCCTGTAGTGCATAGGGACATCCTTTATGGAACATCTTTCGTGCAGGGATTTCCTATCTTTCTACTTGCGTTTGATTCATTTTCAGACTACCTAGCTCTTTATTTTTCCATGAAAGCTCAAATAGTCCTTTTTTTTTTACGTAAACAGCTTGTGAAGTATTGTGTTTGTTTGCACGTCTTCCAAAATCACACCCATTACCATTTTTTTCACCATGCCTGCTTTATACCTGCCTTTAAAAACATAATGCTCTACATACTATACTGATGCAGATGCAGAGAATTGCATTTAACACACCACTTTTCCTCTTAACATTTCAACTCCACAACACTGCAGCTTAAGAGTGAAATTATTTACCCAAGCTTTTCCCTCTACCGTGAATTAAGGCTTTTTTCCCTTGTCAGGGGTGTTGACACAGACTGATTATTGTACAGCACATGGTTCAGCTATAAAGAAAACCAGCTGGGAAAAGACACACGCACACACTGCTGCTTTTGTTTGGTGCCAATAGGTTACGGTCTCCGACATCCTAGCTTATTTAAAATATCAAGCCAGTGCTAATGTTTCTTTAACTCTGAATTTCACTTCTGTGAAGGCTGGTCCCTAATATTAAACCCATAAATGTAACTACTACAGCCATTTTTACGAGCTAAAACATAAAGTTGCAGGCGGTTATATAAGGGAAGCAAACATGCTTTGCATGCATTGTAACACCAGCTCTACCCAGAATGCTTTGTTTCCAGCAGTGTTTTATATGCTGCTAAGTGGTGCAGCATGCACACTTTTTTCCCGCCACTTTCCTGAATCCCAGAGCGGCCCTGCATGAGAGTCCTCTCCTGTCGCGATTCACGGCGTTTAGCCGGACATGACTCGCCGTTACACACTAATTACACCTTTCGTGGAGTCTTTTATGAGATATGTTTGCTTTGTTTCACACATCTGGCTCTGTTTACGGCCGAACACAGGCACTTGTAAAGACGCAGGGGGTCTTGTCAGCATTAGGGGGTCCATTAATGATAGCCAGAACCCAGATTAAGTCAGATTTCACAATATTTCACAACACAACACAGGCAGCAGAATATTATGTCCACTATATAACACATCACCCCATGTTAAATTTACATGATATGGCCAAAACTACAACCCCGATTCCAAAAAAGTTGGGACGCTGTGTAAAATGTGAATAAAAACAGAATGCAGTGATTTGCAAATCTCATAAACCCGTATGCTATGAACGATAGAAAACATATGAAATGTTTAAACTGAATAAATGGACCATTTTAAGAAAAAAATAAGGTGTTTTTGAATTTGATGGCCGCAACACATCTCAAAAAAGTTGGGACAGGGGCAACAAAAGGCTGGAAAAATAAGTGTTACTAAAAAGAAACGGCTAGAGGTTAATTGGCAACAGTTCAGTAACATGATTGGGAATAAAAAGAGTATCTTAGAGAGGCAGAGTCTTTCAGAAGTAAAGCTGGGCAGAAGTTCACCAATCTGTGAAAAACTGCATCTGCAATTTGTGGAACAATTTCAGAATAATGTTCCTCAATGTAAAATTGAGAAGACTATGAATATCTCATTATCTACAGTACATAATATCATCAAAATATTCTGAGAATCTGGAGAAATCTCTGTGTACAAGGGAGAAGGGCGAAAATCAATATTGCATGGCCATGATCTTCGGGCCTTCGGCCGGCACGTTAAAAAACAGGCATGATTCTGTAATGGAAATCACTGCATGGGCTGAGAAACACCTCCAGAACTCATTGTCTGTGAACACAGTTCTCCGTGCCATCCACAAACACTGGTTAAAGCTCTATCATGCAAAGAATAAGCCATATGTGAACATGATCCAGAAACACCGCCATCTTCTCTGGGCCAAAGCTCATTTAAAATGGACTGAGACAAAGTGGAAAACTGTTCTGTGGTCAGACGAATCGAAATTTGAAATTCTTTTTGGAAACCATGGACGCCGCGTCCTCTAAACTAAAGAGGAGAGGGACCATCCGGCTTTTTATCAGCACTCAGTTCAAAAGCCTGCATCTCTGATGTTATGGGGATGCATTAGTGCCTATGGAATGGGCGGTTTGCACATCTGGAAAGGCACCGTCAATAATGAAAGGTATACACAGGTTTTAGAGCAACTTATGCTTCCATCCAGATTCCATCCCATATTTACTTCTAAGAGACTCTGCCTCTCTAAGATTCTCTTTTTATTCCCAATCATCTCACTGACCTGTTGCCAATGAACCAAATGCCAACTTTTTTGGAATTGGGGTTGCATGTGGACACCTGACCATCCATTTTCTATACAGCTTATCATACACATGGTCATCCTAGGGAGCTCGGGACACAAGGTGGGGGACGCCCTGGACAGGGTGCCAAGCCATCACAGGGCACAATCACATACACATATACACACTACAGACAATTTGGAAATGCCAATCAGTTAACGCAGGTCTTTGGACTGGGGGAGGAAACCGGGAATACCTGGAGGAAACCCCAAAATCACAGGGAGAGCATGCAAACTCCATGCACACAGGGTAGAGATGGAACCTCCAACCCTTGAGGTGCGAGGCAAACGTGCTACACCACCCCAACACCTGACCATCATACTCATATTTGCTTGTTCAACATCCCATTCCAAAACTTTGGGTATTAACATGCGATTGGTCGCGTCCTTCACTACAACAACAGCTTCCACTCTTCTGGGAAGGCTTTTCACTAGATTTTCGAAGATGGCTGTGTGGATTATTGCATATTTTTGATTTTTTATCTGATTTCTGATTTTTGGCTGAGAAGGCCTAGTGTACAATCTGTGTTCCAGTTCATCCCAATGGGTTGAGGTGAGGAGTCCAGCCAAAAAATCTGAAATTGTGTGTGTGGAAAGGGAATGAAGTGTACTATGTTATGCTGGGAAGGCCCTTAGATGAAGCTCTCAGCAAGACTAGAGATGAGGGATTAACAGTGTTGATGTGTGGGAGAGAGAATGAAACCACAAAACAACCTGTTTATGTACGAGAATAAAATAAAAGAGAAAGGAAGTAAGTATATATCAGGAAACAAATCAAAAGATAGGCATGCTGTTGAGCGAGAGAGAGAGAGGGATGGAAGGAGATGGAACTCTATCTGTGTGTTTTGCCTGGATTGCTGTTAATCCGTCAGATCGGACAAGAGGTCGTATTCACTTACAGAAGCCGAAACCATGCTTGGATATTCATTCTCACACCAGCGCCTGCTGGTCGCACGTCCACAGAGTTTCGAGTGTAAGCATGAGAAAGTGCGAGCGTGTGTAAATGTCTTGTTTTCAGATGGATGGGTTTGGGAGTACTCGGTCATCAGAAGCGATTTTGTTTTGTGTGCTGCGCTTTAATTAAAATTGAAAGTAAAGCCTGCCAGTGAAGGCCTCCTTTGTTTTCATTCTCCGGTGAGTGACGACTGAGTTTTGGAGCAGATTATGAGAAGAGTTTGTGTGTATGTGTGTACCCGTTGTGGTTCAGGTCACAATGGAGTTGCTGAGGGTGCGAAATCTCTCCTGGGCTCCTCCTCTTCTCCTCTCCTCTCCTCTCCTCTTCTCCGGTTCTGTTTGCTTTGCCTTCCTCAGTCGCGTGGAACACCTCTGAGTTCAACACAGAAAGCCTTTGTCGATCCACTCTTTCTCTCACCATGTCCGTATACAGATAAATCAATCAAGAATCGGTACCTCCTGCACAAACATATCCCAAAACCTCAGCGTTAATTGTGCTCTACATAAATCTACTTCATTATATAGATCATTACCACCACACAACTTTCGATATTTATACCATCACACCAGATTAACCTTATAGATCTTTTTTAATTTAAGCATACCATTCCTATTTGGATTGAAAACATTTTTTAAAATATAATTAGCAAGGTTAAATAAACATTCTGGTACTGAAGGGCCTTTATTTAAACAGAGTTGCAATTCAGGGAGCCATATATCACCACCTTTCACGCTATTTAGCCCTCGTGCTGTGGAATTTGAAGTCAGAGCTTTTCCATGATGTCTTGTGAAAGAAGATGCTCTGTGTAAGAGAACTGTGTGGTTGGAACGGTGCAGATTGGGCGCACACACACACTGTGTCGTGCCAATTTTCAATCGCCCAGGTCAGATGGAGAACCACAGCCCAATCGGTCTACCACAGGGCTATAAGGGACTGGGAAAAGCTGTTACGATTCCACTAAGAGGAAGTGTGCCATATTATTGCAAGTGATAGAGTTCATTTTTCCTATCGTTTTTTGAATAACAAGGCTGGTGAGTGGCACTGCGTGGTATGTTAAGCTGTGATGATAGATTTGTTCCTGGAATAGATATGATTAGTAGCAGGTAAAGGCAATTGGACTCGTCTTATAGTCTGGAATAGATACAGTCACAGAGCTTCATCAGGTGTGAAAAAAATCAGTTCACTTGAGAGATAAAGAGGTGTATCTGTGGTAAGGGAAGTGCAGAGGCTGTCAGTGCCCAGGCTGTGGCTTCTGTCGCCATCAGACCTGACTGGATATAATTACCTCCACATCTGTAATGGATTACAGCGCCCTCCACATACACTGCCTGCCATTCAAAGAGTCCTTTATGGGCCAGTCGACTTCTTACTGTTCCCTATTAGAGCAAGTGCACGCATAGAAATACACACACGCACCCAGCATTACTCAACACATACCTATTCATACTCATGCAGATACACTCAGAACACATGAGCCTGCATGCTCATGGTATTTATGTGCATGCAATGGGGTATTTATACACAGAAACAATGCATTATCATATGCAAACCAATACATTTATGAGCACACAAACATTCCTAACTGACTTCCCTATTCTCTCTCTCTCTCTCTCTCTCACACACACACACACACACACATAGAGAGCAAAAGGTCTCAGTTACACAGGCTTACACCTCCGTAAGATATCCTCCCTTTTCCAGGAACTCCTGCTGGACAGCTGCTTCTGCCCTTATTTTTAATGGCTTAATGAGGTGTGTGTGGATAGGGTTACTGTCTATTATCACAAACTTTCATTCATTTATCAAAACACACAAGATAAATAAGAGACAGTCAAACACACACACACACACACACACACACACACACTCACACACACACACACACACACATATATATATATATATATATATATATATATATATATATATATATATATATATATATATATATATATATATATAAAGTACTGTGCAGGAATGAACAGTAATAAATGAAAGTCACTATGTAGTTTGATGACCCTTTGCTTTAAAAACAAATGAGTAGTCTCAGGTGCACTTTCTGTAGTTTTATAAGGAAATGATCTGTAGGGTTTATTGAGCATCTTGCAGAACCAGACACGGTTCTTCTGGAGACTTTGACTGTCGCACTCGCTTCTTAATTTTGCAGCAAAACCCAGCAGCCTTCATTGTGTTTTTTGTCTAAAAAGTGTCTCTTACCGCTTAATATGCTGCTTTCTTTACTGACATACAAACATTTTTCTGTAACATTTTAATTTTGTGCTGGAAAACTAATGTTTGGAAATATAAAAAGTTTTTGTACTGACTCGATAATGTTGAAGTCATCAAATAAAAAGCTATAACAAAGTTTGTACTCAAAGAAATGGGGTGACTAAAACTTTTGCACAGTACTGTATAGATATACATATCTATCTATCTATCTATCTATCTATCTATCTATATGTGTGTGTGTGTGTGTGTGTATATATATATATATTTATATATATATATATATATATAGATAGATAGATAGATAGATATAGATATAAATAAAGATAGATAGATAGATATAGACATAGATAGATAGAGATAGATAGAGATATAGATATAGACATAGATAGATAGATATAGATAGAGATAGATAGATAGATATAGATAGAGATATAGACATAGATAGATAGATATAGATATAGATAGATAGATCTTTACCATATATATAAAACTATACAATGCCCTTGTAATGTGTTCTAGCTCAGTATACTCAATACATCACTTTGTGATATATTTGCATTATTATTCTTTGGTAATGCTTTACATTATTGTTCCCTTAACTAATATCATTTTCCGAATCATCCAACATTACCAAGCAACAAACACCAGCATTAATAAACTAGAATTCATGTTAACCAAGTAACGTTATATGTTAACACATTAATTGACATTTGTTTAGATGTTAACTAAACACACCTGACTGTTGATTTCTGGAGTAAATATTGGTCCTTGTTAGTATTCATCAGTTTGTTTTGCCAGTTAACTGCAAACATGGTGTTAATTAGGGCATTGGTTCATATTGGTCAATGCGGACTTAAATGATTTCAGATAAACGACACTTAAGGTAAATGATTAATTATACTTTTTATATATTTTATAATTACTCTTTAGATATTGTAAGTTTTGCTCATTTTTCATGAAGGCACTGTGTAATGTTGTTAAAGCTCAAAGACAGAAGGAAGAACCAAATGCCATTAGTAAAGAAATAAGCCACAAGAAAGCGTGAGTTAGTGATTTTTATCATGGCTGAAGTTTTAAGAGCCAAAACTGTACATTTTATACACAGACTTCAACAATACACTACCGCTGATTATAAATGAGAATATATTTCCACATGACTCATTCTTTTCTTTCCTACACCCTTCTTTTCAGGAAATGTGACACAACCAGTGCAGATCTAAATAGAATAGGTGCAAATGAAAAACCCTTGTCCTGTGATCACGCATATTTATGATAGAATTTCCATACTTAACTTTCCATCCCTCTGCTGAACTGCATTAACATGTGAAATGAAATCGTGCCCACTTTAAATCAACACAGTGGATGTTCACAAGAATCAATAGTTAAAATAGTAATAATAATAAAAAGAAACTTAAAAACGTTTCCTCTTCGGTGCTTCTGAACCTGATTTATCGACATTCTCGCCTTTTTCCTTCCATCCACCCACCTCAAACAGGCAGGGTCTGTTTCCCACCACTTCATCTCTTCTCATTCCTCAAAGTTCCAGCTTTCCAAAGCTGTCCTTCTTCCATCATCTGGCCTTCCACAGAAGGTCCTCTTGTTCTACATGTCTCACCTTTCAGGGTCCCCTCTCCTCCTCAGTGGAAAGTTGTGGGGGCCAGGCCATGTGGAGCAAGCGGAACGAGGTACAAGGGTAATTACCTGGTGCCACCTGAGAGCTCCAAGCAAAACACCAGTGCCTATAATTAAAAGAATGAAAGGAGCGCCCCTCTCTCTCCATCCGCAATTTGGGTAACGGGGGGAACACATGCAGATACACGAGAGGAAATTGTTAAGACAAAAATAAGCTGCTTTCATGGAGAGAAAGGGAAAACCTCTCCTGCCTCTGCTTGTTGTGACTGTAGTGCTTTCACACCTTTACCATGACCCAAACTTACTGCCAATGTACACTCTTACTTTGGAGCGTACCCAATTTGCACAGCACGGTCAACTAATCACTCTTTTCATAGCTTAAGTGCAGGCAACTGAAGGGTGAAGAAAGACAAAGACAAATTTTGAACGTTGTTCAAGGTTTTATTAAAAAAAAAAAAAAAAAAGAAAAAAAAAAAAAAAAAAAATTTCAACCTCAGGTTGGTTCATTAAGCTGTCCCTAACCTCTTATTATATTACAAGGTTTTACAACTGGCAGTGATGACTCAAATAGATTGGGGGAACTTTCACAAAACAAAACAAAACAAAAAAAAACGTACATATGAGATCATGATCAATTTATCATGTAGGCTGTAAATAATCTATATATGGAAATAGAAATGTGCCCACCAAGCCCTTCAACAATAATTGAGGTGGAAATAGAAGCCAGTAGATTTCTGCAAGGTTTTAAATTCACACCGGAAACAGATGTTAACCTTCCGATGAGTAACATGCCCCAAATTATCCTTTCGAAAATATACCGAGAACATAAACAGCATTAAGATGTACACAGAATCCAAGTGCTAATCACAAGAAGGGGGAAATGTTAACTAGGACAAAACAGGTTGGCTCGTCAGCATCATTCTGGGTCTACAATCATGAAGTTCAGCCTCCTCAAGGTTCAGACTGATCTTAATCACTGTGCTAAGGTTACCAAAAAATACAAATAATTCAGACCTGGGGCCATATTTGAAAAAAATCAAACAACCTGATTGAGAGTGCTGATATTGAAGCAGCTTTTGCATATCACACACTGATGAACACAACCTTACATCAGCTCTCTTGCACTAAGACATTTCATTCATATATACATGATTCCAGGAACACTCGGCCTAATCCAGGATTAAAGAGAACGGGTGTGAGCGCGTAATTGTCTTGTTTATTCCACAAGATTAAACAGGAAAGTCAGTTTATTCTAAGCATCACGACCTAAAAAGACAGTTGGTACAAGATCACTTGCACCTTAACCAAATCCTTAATTCACCCAATCTTTTGGCAAAATAAGCACAGATTTAAAGTACTCCTAATTTGATTGAAGAACTCTGTATTTACATACCCATATACACAAATAAAAAGGGGCTGATAGATACAAGCTGTAGAGCTATTACTTCAGAAGGACGCAGCTGAAGTACTACACATTGGTCCTGTCCTGTTCATTCCACCAGAAGGGCCTACATGAAGATTTTATTCATAAGCAGGTCATCATAGTGATGCATGTAAGCTAAGCATATAAATGCTGTACTAGACTGCCACCTGCAGGTCGCCTGGGATAACAGCACCATTTACCATTGTTTTCACTACATCGAGGCTTTTTTTGATTTAGGTTTGTAATCCCTGAGCTCTTGAGAACGTTAGTCGTATTATCAGCCTCTCTCCTAGAAGGCAGATCTTCAGAAGCAAAGCTGGGAAACATATGGCAGTGAAAGAGGATCAGTGATCCCAGCACATGTACATCATCCAAGCTTCAACCAGGTAAAGGGAAGAAAAAAGCAACTTTTATGATAAAAAATAAAAATCAAATCAATCATCGAGGCTAAGAAACACATAAATACGTTCAGCACAACACTGAGCCTCTGACACTCAAATCACTCAGGACAGATTTCTCACTAATCTTTGAAAAAGATGGGAAAAACAGACAGTGGTGGGTGTTTATTAAATAAAGAAAAACATTTTTGGAGAAGAAAAAAAAAAAAAAAAACAATCAAAAAACACCATAGCTCCTCTGCTAGAATTACATGTAGATAAAAAGAGAACCCTACAAAATCTTTTAGGAAATCCAGAGAGCACAAGGTGCACCAACACTAAGATGAGAAGAGCTTTAATTTTAAGACAATACTTGACTTGAACTGGGTGTATTGAGGCGTTTAGATTTGTCTTTGCCAAACTACTAGTAAATGGTTTGACACTATAAAAGTTTATAAACTCAAATTTACAGAAACAAAAGGTGAATCCAGCAGACATGATTTCAGATACAGAAAAATGCTTTATTCATAGGTACTTGTACTCTGAAAAATTCAACAAAAACAATGAATTCCAAATAACCCTTTTGGTGCTGGTTGTCCCCAAGAAAATAGTGCGTAGTATCGGTACACCACAAGCACAGCTGGAGTTCCAATTATAGTGCGTTATTTTATTTTCGTATAATAAAAAACACAAAAACAAACAAACAAAAAAAAACATCTAGGACATATTCAGTCACAGGCAACCTGCCTGGTACTTCTGAAACTCTATTCAGCAGCCCTACCTGACATTCTGACATCATCAAAATGAGACACAGACATATGTCAAGTTATCCCAATGACAAATCCTTTTTTTTTTTTTAATATACATATACATGAAGCAAATGGCTTAAGGCCAAAATTGAAACAAAAATTGCCTTTTAAGAGCTCACAGAGATCATCTCATCAGAGATCATAAATTTCCTGGTTGAGAAAAGGAAAAAAAAGAAAAAAAAAAAAAGTCACCAGTAATAAACAACTTACAAATATAAATCAGTTTCTTTCGTATTTAGCAATATGAACACAAAGCGTCAAGTCTAATAAACCAGGAAAAGAAAAGAAAAAATCTACATGGGGCAGTTTGAGAGGTTTCTGTGAGAGTGGGTCCACTTTGCCTTTTGGAACTGAGGGAGGTAGAAGATCAAGGAGGACAAGAATCCATTTTAAACAACAACAACAAAAAAAAAACACAAAAAGCACCCTGGGACTTTATAGTGAGCGTTTTTGCCTCTTGGAATGTCGCTGACCGATTGATTCGTCATCGCTGCTTGCCTCCTCGTCATCACCTGCCCTCCTCCCTGACTTCCTCAAGCGAGTTCTCCTGTTCTCTCTCTCACTATCGCTGTCCTGTTCCCGGTAGTCCTTGCGGCTTGACGAGGCTGCTGTCCGTTTGCTCCTCCTTGTGACCCTGTCCTCTTCATCCTCGTCCTCGCTTTCACTCTCCTCCTGCCTGCGCCATCTGCTGCCGTGTCTCGTGGACCGGCTGCTGCTCTCTTCCCGACTTTTAGAGGCAGAACTTTCCTGTTTGCCGTTCTGTATTTTCCTCACTCTCTTCTCGTCTTCCTCATCGTCCTCGTCGTCGTCCTGTAGCGGAGTGTTGCGTTTCCTAGCTTTGCGGCGTAGGTAGGTAACCCCGGGTAGGATCTTATGAAGCAGCTCGGTGAACGTTTGCTCAGTGCGACTCATACACTGCAGCACGCTGCTGCCCAGCTGGTTGTATTCCTCGGCGTTACTGAACACCAGCTTCATGTCCTCGATGTAGTCCTGCGGGCTGCGGTACTGCGACGACTTGAACTTGCTCTGCATGGTGCTGAAATCCATGGGAGTGCTGATGATGTCCTGGTAGTCTTCGGCTTCCTCCGCCGACACCGGCTCTCTGAACGCGTAAAGAGAACCCAGTTAGGGAAATGCAACGAGTGCTCATACAGGTCCAGGTGTGTGAGAAGGTTACTAGAGCTGTTAGTTCATTTCACAATTCAATACCCACATATTTAAACCAAACATCTAAGGCCGTGTGTTGTAAACGATTCTTAGTCTTTTGATGCTATGTATAAAATGTATTTATTTTTTACGGTTGACTGAGCAAAATATTCTGAAAAGCAGCTAGTAAGAGTCCAGCGTAGGTAGGAACTCCTTTAATACTGATTAAAAAGCATCTCAGGGAGATTCCTCAAGAAATCGGTTGAGAAAATAATACATTTCTCAAAATTCTAGGCCAAAAGTGTGTCTACTTTGAAGATGCTAAAATATGAAAAACACACCTATTATGGTTTTGAAGCGTGCCTAATTTTGTTTTAGAGGACTCGTACAATAGATTTACAATAGCTGCATCTAAGGTTTAAAAAAAAAAAAAAAAAAAAAACTTTAATGTGCTCATAATTTAAACTGCAGCATCACCTCCCCCCGCAGACTTGTTAAATGATCAGCTCTAAATGATTCATTCTAAACTCCTCCTTTCAGAGAGCATACTCTGCTCTGATTGGTCAGATGTCCCAGTCTGTTGTGATTGGTCTACCACTGAGTGTGTCTAAAAGGAAACGCCCACTACCATAAAGAATATCAGCTCTGTCTGTCAGCAAGCAGCCGATGAAGACCAGAGGCAGGGTCTTTTGTTACAAACCTAGGTAGTTTCGTACAGGAAGTAAAGTCTGGAATCACTAACAACTTGTTTCAGCTGTTCAGAATCGGTTCCTCCTTTTGGGAGTCGATAACTCAGCTTGTCGTGTGCTTTGATTTTTGAAACTTTGCAGACGTTTTGCATTCACAAACAACTAAACACCACACTACATGAAAGGGAATATCTGAAAAACCGTAATAGGCACACTCTAAACTTTTAATCAACATAATTCCCATAGTTCCATTTGTGTTATTCCAGAGTTTTGATGACCATTACTATTCTAAAATGTGGAAAAATATAGTGTGTCTAAACTTTTGACAGAGAGAGAGTACCTGAAGGGCCAGCTATAACGGAATTTAATCAATTTTTGGAGGATCTCTTCACACTTCTCGAGCTCCTGTGCTTGCTTGTTTCCTCCTGTTCTGGAGCTCTGGCGCACCTGCAGAAGTCAAATCCAAAATTAACCACAATCATTATGAGATGCCTAAAAATGTTAAACCTGTTTGTGTGGCATAACCCAAGCAGGGTCAATTCTTCAGAAGAATCTTTGTTCTCATTCATACGTAGTTGCCATGTGTGCACACTAGGGATGTCACGATACCAAAAATCTAGTAGTCGGTACTGATACCACCAAAAGAACACGATATTCGATACCAAAGTCGATACCATGGTGTGGTATAAAAATAAAAAAATAAAAAAAACTCTCCTGGAGGACATCTTCCTCTGGCTGATACTGGCAAAGAGAGCGAGAGGGTATTTTAGTTATCAAAGACTGTCTGACAATGAGTCTCCAAAGGTGCACTCCTAAACGCACGCACACACACCCCTTATACTCTGAATGCAAGCATTAGTTTAAATTCACTGATATGGTGGCAGGCCAAAAAGATTGATTAAAAGCATGAACAGTTGAATAATTATCAGTGACATTAGGCTACATTTAGCTGACAGGACACGGGCTGAATGGCGATGCATGGTGGCCCATTAGGAGGTACTTTATAACATTGCAATGTTTTAGCGTCGTTAACAAATAACTGGCTATCGCTAACATTACATGGAACATAACGTTAGCTGGTTTCACGGCTACAATGCCAGCTGCCTCAAACAAACATAATATAGGACCTTTTCCTCGCTTTGTTTGAAATGAACGATAACATCGGTTGCACACTGGAAACTGATACTAGCTTTCCTCTCAACGAGTCGGGGCGGAGCTAAACTTGTTAAGCTAAGCTAAACTTCTGTAGTTTTTCCCGTGTGCTTGTAGGCGTTCCCCCTCTTCTTCACCACTTGTGGACTGACTAAAACACTTACGCGTATTTGCTGTCCCCATCAGGTCCGGAAGAATAGCAACCTCAGTACTTTCATTACAAACGGTGCTAACACTACTCCAGAAAAACAAGTACCGTCACATTTTAAGAATGTTGGTACCGACTTGGTACCGAAGTATCAGTTCTCGTGACACACGCATGTGTACTTTTTTTTTTAAATATATATATCAAAACAAGGTACAAAAAAAAACCCCAAGAGAAAAAGGAACACCTTTGGAAGTGTATGTGTCACTGGACAATTTCTGGTTTTTGTTTAACCAACAATTCCCATCCCAACCCAAAATAACAGTCCCAAATGCCCGGGGGGGTTGGGGGCACACTATACATACCTGAATGTACAGACTTGTGCGGTTGCTTATAGGGTTACACATGCTCCAGTATATATGTATCAGGTTAATACAGGGGTGTATTCTTCTCAAAATAAATTATTTGAAGAAAAAAAAAAAAAATCCAGTTGATCCCCTAACGCACATGTACATTTAACAATTTTATTTTAACTTTTAAACTCACCAATTCATCAATGTCTGCACTGTTGCTTGTCCGTGATTTGGCAGCAGCTTTAGATTTAGATGCAGTTTTGGCACTTGGTGGCGAATGCTTCTTGGACGATGACTTGCTCTGACCTTTGGGCCTCAGGAACGATTTCATCTTCTTCCTCGGTCTCACTGTTAAATCGGAAAGAACAATGAAAATGCAAGTCAATCAGTTAAATCGTGCGTCAGGTGAACGGTTTCTGGAACCCTGGTGAGCGCTGGAGAAAGGAGGAGGAGATATCAAGGTTTAATAATAATAATAATAATAATAATAATAATAATAAAGACTCACAGCTGTGCCCTGTATTCCTCTGCTCCTCGTCCTCAGAATCATCCTCTTCTGACTCGTCCTCCTCTTCATCCTCTTCATCCTGCTCTTCCTCCGTGTCTTCGTTATAGTTTCTGTCGGTCACACACAGATGAGAGAAGAGGATCGGGGTGTGCTCTTGTATATAAAGAATGCCTGAGAGAGTATGGACGTGTTACGGGTGTGTACGTTCTCAGACACGTTTCCTTCGCTCACCTTCCACGCGAGCAGCGGCGGGCGATGGTCGGTTGGCAGGCCGGGCACAACCACTCCCCTTCGGGAATGCGATACAGTGCAGGCCTCAGGCAGAAGAGGTGGAAGGCTTTGTTGCACTCATCACACAGGATTAACTTATCGTCCTCTCCTACTGGGAAATGAAAAAAGTGGAGCGTTTAAGCACATTTTGTGGTTGTGAATCTGCAGCAAACGTACTTTGGTTCTTTACAGAGTGTTGCTTTAGGAACCTTACATGAGACGCCTTAAACCTGCTGCAGTCGTACCTTTTTTGCGGCACACTTTGCAGCGAGCGTTCTCCGCTGACATGTCCCACTTGATGCACGCGTCCAGCATTCCCAAGAGCACGTGCATGCGTGAGAAGGTCTGAGCCTCGCGTATAGCAAACTTCCACTTCTCCACAGCAGTCGCCACCTGCAGAAAGAAATTCAATAACCCTTTTATTTTTTTAACATTAATCCTGATTGAAACACAGAAAAACCTGTTCTCACAAAATTAACACAATCATGCACGCACACACACACTCACCCTAGCCTCCTCAGCCAGTTTTTTCTCCTCATCCACTTCCTCCGTCTTTCCGCTCTCTTCCCCTGTCTGCTTCTTCTTTTTCTTCTGCTTCGGAGCCATGAAGCCCTGAAGAAACTTCTTAACCACGCTCTCCTGCAACGTTATCACACACTCACCAAAGTCCTTCAGGTTTTCCAGGTGTCGCACCTGAAAGAAAATAATTTATTTATTTATGTATTTTAAATCAAGAAACAATTTCAGTTCTCTGAAGAAATGAATTTCTTCAAACAAAAATCTGCAAGATGTACACGTTTAATTTAATTATACACCTTAAACGTTATGAATATGATTAAGACCAATTGAGATATCAAGACCCTTATTAAAATGTTGCCACCTTCCTAACAATAACAGCGTTCAGGATGAGACGGGAGAGCCCAAACCTCAAACCTACTGACCCGCCTCAAAACACAAGCACCAGGAGGATCCCTCTCTCCAAGTCCCTCACCTGCTCCTCAAACACGGCCGTGTTTTCCATTAAGCCGAGTCCGCCCTTCTCCAGACGCGAAGATACCTCGATGATGTCGCTGCGCAGGTATTTGAGGAGCTCCTGGTAGCCATCACAAGTGCGCAGACCGGTGTTCACCTTCCGGCTCAGGTGGATGGAGTGCATGATATCCTGGTACCTTAAATAAATAATACAAATACCCAATCATAAAGCACAATGTACATGCATAACACTTAATGTATTAGCTCAGGGAACACACGCACACTCACTTGAGTTCCAGTTGCATTTTCAGTTCGCTCTCTCGCACACCTTGTGAGTGAAGGCTTTCTATGAGCTCATCCAGATCTTTCTGAGTGTCGCACACGAACCTGAGTGAAGAGAAAACATTCTACAAAACCGTCGTGCATAAAATGCATCTGTGTGCTTGGGAGAAAAAAAAAGAAAAAAAGACAGACGCTAACTACTTGGGCTGCATATCTTATTAGCGATGGTCTACATAGAGCTGAGCTGCATACCACTTCATTAACCTCAAATGCTGCCACAGATACAATAAAATAGAAGTAGATAAGCAAACGCGCCTTTTCACTGAACTCAGTATTTCTAAGATTTATTTACCAGAGGTTTTGACCCAGCTTGGGCACGGTCGTCTCTATGCAGGTCTCCGGAGCTGGAGCCCCCTGCTGGCCACTCTCATTAGTAGCGCTGGCTATACTTGCCTCATCTTCTTTCTCCACATCTAGAGAAGAGATAATGCTGGATTTATTTCAAATGAATTTAGTGAACTTATGATTACCTTTATTAGTAACAATAAAAGGTGCATGTAACACACACAGTATCGCTAACAAATGCAAGATTTCACTCAAACATGCCTGCTGGAACAAGAGGGCAAGTTGTCATTTCACTCATCATAAATAAACAAAATTAATGAAAATATCTCTGTATTGTCAATTGTCTCCATTCAAGTAAACGTCGATAGCACCCTCACCCTCCGTCTCTTCATCTTCCTCTTCCTCATCTCCCTGTGTCTGCTCAGGTGGAAGAGTGAAGCTGTAGTCGATGCTCTCGTGCACCCAGCCTTTTTCTATATAAAGTCCAGGAACGACGTCAGAGAACAGCCAATACCTACACACACACACAAAAATAAATAAATAAATAAATAAATACCAACGGCAACATGATGGCCCTGTCGCATCCATTATCCAAAGCAGAAACCAGCCATTTGGCTAGTGATCAGGCAGGAGATTCTCTATAGGGATGGAAATGAATGATAAATACAGAATTTCTGGGCTTTCTTCTTCTTGCATTTATAAATAACTCCTTGGATTTGGTGGTGTTGAAAAACATGTGCTTTATACAACGCCGACACATTTTCAGCATTAGACCATGAACATGTGAAAAATATGCATGTTATCTGATCTACCTAGTGACTAATTTCAAATTCACACCAGTTATAACTAAAAACTCTCCGTTTACCTACAAATAAAGTCACCAATAAAATTAAAAAAAAAAAAAAAAAAAAAAACGTGAACAACGACTGCTCGTGCTTCTCCCAGGTCTCAGGCGCTGGTAGGCTTAATAAAAATCACTACAACTCTTAGCATCTAAAAGAAGGAAAACATTTTCATTTGTGAATACTTATGTTTGTGACAATATAAAAACAACTACTGATAACTCCGCTCTTTTTCCTGAAGCTTTAATCCATGGAACCAATGTCTTTAATTATAGGGATGTTTTTGTTGGTATATTTTTAGATGAGTGAGTGTGTGTGAGTGAGTGTATACCGGTTGTGGTTGCGGTCAGTGCCAAGTGGTGCTCTCCTCATCACCAGCTTGGCCTTAGCGAGGCCCTCGTGGAAGGCACGCTCTACTGCAGCCCTCTGCTTCCTGATCCGCTCCTCCTCGGCTTCTTTCTCCATGCGCTCTACGTCCGTACGGAAGAACAGCACGGTAAATACAGAGGCTAAGAGTATACAACTACCTGAATTTCTCAAGAACATGGATGTGCTTCACCCTCACTATTCTTGCAGTTTCTGCTTCTTTCACAACATAATTTGTGCTGTAGCACCAGTGAACATTTTTGGAGAACAACTTTTTGGAGAATTTTTCTAAACGTGATCAGATTACTGACTGATTTGTGTAAACCTAGTGTTTACGCATAATCCCAATTGCGCAAATGTAAGCTTATCGTTTGAATTATAACCAGAATCTCTTCTGTCCTCCCTCCCTCTATGTTCTATTACACGTTCTTGTCTCTCGCTCACCTCTGTTCTGGCGTTCAAGCTCCTCCTTCTCCTTTTTGGCCTGCATAGCCATCAGCCTGCGGCTCTTCACCGTGCTGATCATGTCTTCCGGTTCCACCTTGACTTTGGACACGTCCTCCTTGCCGTTCGTCTCCTTCTTCTTCTCCTTTTTAACTGCCATGTCCTGGGTCTTGGACTCCATCTGCTCCTTGCGCTTTTGCTTCTCAGCCTTGCGGCGCACGTTGGCCTCCTTGAGCGTGGCGATGCGTTCCTTCCAGAGCTCAGAAGAGCGCAGGTGCGCCGATTCCACGTGGTCCTCCACAGAGTAGGTCATGAGGATGCGATGGCACAGGGCCACCAGCAGACTCGCCTTCTCGGCCGGCGCAAGCTCGAACACCTCGGTCGTCTCGAGCCGTTCCAGGAGCTCCGCACCCAAGACGTCGTCGAAACAGCCACCGCCGTGCCAGTCGTCAGAGTCACGGGCGCTCTCGCCACCCTGCACGTCGGTCGGGCGCAGGCACAGGCGTGCTAACTCCGACGCGGAGTGCATCGTCAGCGGGATTTCAGACAGAGCCATGTCCAGCTCACTGTAGGCCTCGGCCAGCTCGTCCTGCAACAGCGTCTGGAGCAGCACCACCAGGACACGATTTAGGTAGAGAAAGCCTCCCTTGTCACCTGCTAGAGCCTCCATAAGTGACTGCGCTGTGATCGGGTACTGCTTGTCAGGCAACAGTAGATCAGAGTAGCAGCTGAGGAAGTCTGCGACCATAGCTATGTCACCGAACAGAGCGTTTGGCAGGCCCTCGGGCATGTCCACCAGCCGGAACGTGGGCAGGCTCTTTCCGGTGAGCTCCTGGTCCTCGAAGCGTCGCTGCTGCTCACGCCTCAGCTGCAATTCCTTCTCGCGCCGTTCCTTCGCCTTCTCACGCAGCTTCTCTTTCAATTCTTCCCGCTTCTTGCGCATCGCCTCCTGCCGCTCCTCCTCGCTCATGAGGGCCCATCGCCGCTTCTCCTCCAGCCGCTCCCAGCGCTTCTGCACCATCTCCTTCAGTTCGTCGGGGAGTCGCCCGCGGTCCTCCGCAGACAAGGTCTTCGCTGCCCTGCTCACTAACGAAGACAGTGTGCTCTTCTTGTCCTCTTTGCCCTTGTTTTCCTTATAAAAGCGCAGCAGATGCAGAGCCATGGGAGGCAGAGGTTTACCCAGCTTCGGCGTGCCAGGCCCGGTGCTCCGTGCTCTCTTTTTAGGACTGCCCGCAGCAGCGGGACTCTTCGCCAGATCCAGCAGGGTCATCTGCTTCATCCGGGGCTTCTTAGAGGTCTTTTCGTCTTTTTTCGAGGCTTTATGGCTGTTGGGTGTTTTGGTTGCGCCGCTCTTGTGATTCCTCTTGCCGTCCGTCGGTTTCTTGGGCGTGCCTGAATTCTTAACCTTCAGCGGAGAGCCATTCAGGTTCTTCACCTGAAAAAATACAGTAGAATAATTCAAAATACACAAATGGGGGGAAATACTTCTGCTCATCTTCAGTAAGCATTTTTATCCTGGTCAGAGCTACAGCGGATCTGGAAAACTGGCTGAAAGATACACTCTGGAAAAGCAATCATCAGACATCACACAAAAACCTAGAGGCAAATTGGAGTCACCGATCTAAACTGGCACTTTTTTTTTTAGACGGTGCAAGAAAACAGGATCAGGTACTGATTAGCCAGGCTTCGCTTGGGACTGGGACTAGAAACGAAAAAAAGTACTTCTTCATGAGATATCACGGATATTTTTTTTTTTTTTTTTTTTTTTTACATATTGCTTTATCATAGTAATTTTTAACCATTATTTTGTTTCCTTCTTTTACGCTATAATTTGTCAGTATAACGATGGCGTAAAAAACTTTTTGGACAGCAAAACATGCTGCTCGTGTGCTAACGTACTACATCTAGGCATCATGAACAAACGCGACATTCATCAAAATGCCTACCTGCATGTTTGCCCAGAGAGTGGGGCTCAGAGGCATGTTTTGCTTTTTCTTCCGCTTTTTCTCGTTCTCTCCTTTTTCGTTGACGCCGTTTGCATCCATGCCTGACTCTGAGCCCTGAAGCTTCAATTTCTTGTTGGGCTTTCCTTCCGGTGAGCTGAGACTCTTTCTCTTGGATGAGGGATTTTCTGCTAAGAACTAAATACATCAAATACAATCATTACAAAAGCAGCAACGTTTATATTTTTATATGTATACACAATCTAGTTTTCAGCAACAGGTAACAGCAACTGAATTAACCCCAAGTCAGTAACTATACGCTACCTTGTGTGGGTCTAAGAGAAAGTCGCTGAATTTGCTGGGTAGGTTGAATTTTTTCACCAGTTCGTCCTCCACCACCCAGGGGGCGCTCTCTCCCATGCCAAGCCTGAGAGCGTAGTGCCTGATGAAGTAGCGCATTATCTCTTTATTGGGAGGTCTCTCTGTTCTGAAGAGGCTGTCGGCAGGGACGTCACTGATTACTTTGTCCTCGTCGAGGAGCTTCACGTCGTATTTGTGGGGCAGAAATTTAGGCATCACCCATTTCTTCTTCTCCTCCTTCATAGTGGTGGGGAGTTTTCTGGGGGAACGACGTGCCCGATCACCTACCGGAAAGAAAAAAAAAAGATACATCGTTGAATATTACAGAGTCTCGCAGTACAGTGAAAGTTTGTTCATATAGAAAATCTCTAAAGATAATAAATTACAGTTACTTACAAATGCTCTCTCTCCTGTTGTTCTCCTCTTCTTTGGGCGGCTCTTTCTTTTGGTTCTCCTGGCTGGCGTTCTCCTTGTCGCTGGACGGAGAATCACACGCTCCCTCCAACTTTTTCTGCGTCTGGTCCTGAGCCTTTTCCAGAGGATGAATTTTCACCACCTTCACTCGCAAACTTTTATCCTTTCCGACCTGTGGTGAAAGACAGAAAAAAATAGGAGATAAAGTTTATTAAAAAAAAAAAACCGTTAAGAAATAATCATGGAACTACATTCAGGAAAGAAATTCCTACCAGGAAGTCACACTCCTCATCTACGGCGTATTTAGTGAGAATCTCCACCCAGGCCAGATCCACCAGTTTGTCCAGCGACACCGTGTTATGGTGTACAATTTCCAAAACTGGCTTCTCAAACCACACAGGGTATTCCTCTTGCAGCCTGGAGAGGAAAAAAAGCACAAGACCACAAACACAGCTTTCAAAAACAAACATCCGACCACAATGCAAAGAACCGTGTCACACTATGTAATCTGATGAACTATTTCTATATTACTACAGAATGTAAATGGCTTTTTACAGCAAAACAGATTTAATGATTTGAATAAATGAAGCAGGCTACCTAGACTAAATTAAAATCAATCATTTATCAAAGAGCAACTGTAAACGCTGTGATAACTCACACCAGCAGAGGGCGCTATAGGGGAAAGCACCAGCACTAAGACTAACATGTAGACACAAGGGCAATCACAGGCTCTAGTCTTCAGTGTTTATGCAACTCCATGAGTGTGAGTGTGTGCAGCCATGGTACACTGTGAGGAAAGTTACGCTTCTGTTATGAGACTGGAAAAGCGTTGGGCCAGCAGACAAAGTGTGAAAGTGTGCTCAAGTGACATTCACTTGATTCTGTATAGAGTTGCGGGAGAAGCTGACCAATTATTCAGTTTTTTTTAACTGTTCTTAACTCACATGCTGAAACTTTACCACAAACAAACAATCAGGTGGTGAAAAACATGAATCTGAAATACCTGCTCGGTAGCTACAAAAATAAACCGCTCGGACTAAATGTCTTTTGATTTACAGATGAAGAGTGGCACTCGTTCAGTGATGATGTTACTCACAGCTCAGTGACCTCCTGCTCTTCCTCCCAGGCCTCCAGGTGTGTGAGCTGGCTGCTGCCGGTGCTTTTGCACGTCCAGATCCGTTCACTGTATCTCTGCATTCGGGCCTCATACTCTCTGAGCAGCACGGTTAAAGAAAACTAACAAACAAAACAGCACAGCAGAGACAAAAAAAAAGGCACAAAACACTGAATTTGTAAAAACACCTACACGCGAGAGTAGGTGACGTTATGCTCTGCTCACGGTAGAACCCTGCAGCCTGGGCTCTGCATGCGTGTGTGAGAGAAAGAGAGGCCTTGTTCATAATTAACAACCGGGTGTAGCAGAGAAGCTCAATTATTAAAAGGTGCGGCATCAGGCCCAGCTCTTAGACAAGACATATTTAGGAATATGATGCTGGGATATTACGAGTGACTCTGACGACCCGCTGCTTAGTGGCACAACAATCTAAGCGTCCTATCGTTAGGTCTGTCGTTACATGAAGTTCAAATCTCTGTCGTCAAAGAGACAGCGTGTTGACACTATTAAGGCGTGTTAACTCTAGAAGATTCCAGTTAGCAGGTATGGGAACTGGATAGAACAAAACTGAAAGCAAAAATAAGAAAACATACCCGTATCGTTTTGTATCAACTTTCTGAAGCTTTATGCTTTTCTGTACAGCGCTGTAAACCCTGATCGCAAGTCGTGCCAAGACATATCTGCATCTGAAGCGCTTTCTGATGACGTGGAGATAATACAGGGGGAATCCCAACTCCACCAGGATTAACAAAAACTAAAATGAATGATACCAGCCCATCTTTGGAAGATCCCTGTAACACCAGTGTGTGTGTGAGGTTAGAAACAGAGCATGGAGAAGTGGTTTGCCAGTTGCATGTGTCAACTCACCGAGTATTTATACTAAACACCAGCAGTTTTAGAGTTTAGTGCAGACTTCACTGCACCTCAGATCAACTCTCAGAGAAGTGTAAAAGGAGATCAGATGAAATCCAGCTCCGAGTCTGATCCCCTGTCCTTCACAAAACACATCGTCGACGTGTAACAAAACAATCATCACCCACAAATGATGTCCTAACCTAAGAAACCGAAAACCACACCCGTATGTCTATCTACACCCTACGACCACTACAAGCACATCGGCTACATCATGTTAGCGTGTATGCTAACCGGAAGCTCATTCCACGAGCTTCACTCAGCGGCACCGAAACCACAAAAACCATCTCGGCTTTAGTTTCTTCACGCCAAATACGAGTCTGTCTCGACTCTGTCTCACCGGCTTTAAAAATAGCACCAACCCCTGACATTACTAATCACATTACAGCAAACAAAGCCTAGCTAACTTCAATGAAAAGGTTGTGACAGAGAACTAGCCTGTGCTAACTCAGGACAAATAAACAAACAAAACATTCAATACGACATATAGAGCCACTAAATGTTGCAAATTAGACACTTAGAGAGTTTTGTTTCACACACTGCTCAACTGCAAAACCGGGACATATTACTATAGCAACAACAAAAAAACGTTAAGCTTATTTTAATCATAATAAACGCGCTGTTATTTGATATAAAGTGTAGGAGTGTATAGCATTGCATTGTAGTTGAAAAGCCATGACGCTAGTTAGCTAGCTTGCTAAGAAAGGAAAGGATACTCTTTGTTGATGAAGGCCTCTTTGGTGTGCGGGATGATGTAGAGCTGCTCTGCCGGGCCCGGCGGCTCGGCTGGCGGCTTAGCGAGCGGGTACGGCTTCCGGCCCAGCAGCGGCGCCATTACGACTGTTTTCTCCCACAAATAAACTTCGGCGTGGTGTAGACCTTCAAGTTAAAATGACCGCCAGTACAAACATGTATTCCGGGAATCTAGACAGAAATCACACAAAGCGCTTTTCCTCGACATTTAACGCCTAGCTAGCATCAAAGCTAGGCTCGAGTTAGCTTAGCCTAGCTTAGCTTAGCTTCAGCTAAATAACAATAAGTGCGACGCGGTGGGATTAGCAACGTCCTCTCCTCGGTTCACTTCGCATTAAAGGAGACGGTTGGGGCATAGCGCGTCAACATCCAATAGTTTTAAAGAGGAAAGAAAACGGCGCTCCAAATAAACTTCACCAAAAGCCGGAATGGAAAGAGACGGCTTTCTCCGAGTCGCAGCCCCGGCGCAGTGAAGGTAAGGCGCCCGGCACAAGGATTACGATGGCGCGCTTTCTAAAAGAACTCCCAGCATGCACTTTGGTCTTCGCTGGGTGACGAATGCTCTTATTCTTTTCTTCCGTTCGCGAGGAAAAAAAAACAAACACTCACTCCTGACCCTTCCAAGATGGTCGCAGGGTGTATTTGATACAAAAGAACAAATGAGAGAAAGAGAATGTCAGGTTGAAAAAAAAAATGGCGGGAGATACGACTCCACCGGTAAACACTCCCGGACGACCCCGAACACCACCACACCGCGACCGGCAGCGCGCGGAATCCGACACATTTGTCCCTCCCACCACGGCCACCGATTGGCTCTGAGCAGCGACAGCTACCGAAGCGGAGGGATTTGATTAGCCTACTTGGCTGACTGTCGTTATTGCCACGCCCAGCATAAAATCATAGCAACTCCCCCGATATAAAAGCTGGCTTAGGAGGAAGTGGTAAAGGTCCGTTTAGAGAAGTTGGATAACGAAGTAGGATGGATTTTCATCCTTTCGCCATTATCATCGTTACTACATTTAATATTAAGTCCTTATGGTGTTTAACCTGGTTGTCTGGGCACATGAATGAGTTCAATTGAAACCTCAGTAACTCAAATATAACCCTGCTGGGAAAAAAAAAACCCAATAGAAACCCCCTCATAGAATATGTATTGGTTTTAATGGAAACTGTAACGGTCCCTGTGGGTCTCTAGTGGTAATTTGTTGCCTTCTACTGGTGGCCTGTTATGTCTAGTGGATACCATTAAGGACCAATAGAACACCTTTGACATTTGGTAATAGCTGATGTTTTGTAATGGTATATGTAGTGGAAACCATTAGAATTTCTGTGACTGTTTGTATGGTTTTTTCCTCAGCAGTGAAGTAGGACAATAAATCAGCGCCTTGGACCTAACGTCGGTCGGTCAGTGGAAAGTTTAGGAATAGAAGAAGAAAAGGGTTCTCTGGCTACAAGAAGTTTGAGACAACGTGAGATTACCATACATTTAAACAAGCCTGTCACATTATTGTCATCATTCAGATATCACAATATATACACTTTCTATACAATGGCATCTAATCTAAATAACAGGAGTCATTTTGGAAATCAGTTTATGATGCCCGCTTTATAGATGTCATGCGAACACATTTCTACCAAATGCCAATTCTTTATTTTTATGTAATGCGTGATGCAGTGGGTAAACTGTAAATTTGCATGGGGTCATTAAAGGTATCATGTAATGTTAATGTACTTCCTACCACAACATGTCTGTAGAGAGTATGCTGAAATGTGTTTGACAAGGGTCCTTTCTGCAATTAATGCACAGGTTCCCAACTCTGGCCCTGTCCTGCACATTTTAGTGTTTTCCCTGCTCCCAATACACCTGCTTCAACTAAATACTTAGCTAATTATCTACCCTTTCTGAGGCTGAAGTGGGTGCATTAGAGCAGGGAAAAACAATAAAATGTGCAGGATAGGGGGTACTCCAGGACCAAGGTTGGGAACCTGTGAACTAATGAAATCAAATGGTCAGGCAGTGGTGCTATCGTTCCACTAGTGCTAGCCAAAAGTTTCAACGTCCAGGTAAAGGCCACTTTTGATAGTCATGTCTTCTTCGTTAAAGAGAGAAATTGGTCTGAAATAACAGTAAGATGTGTTAAGACCCCACCCAAGTACAAAATACTAAACACTCTTGTAAAAAAAAAAAAAAAAAAAAAAATTCCAAACTGGATGTTTGCTTGTTAATGGGGTGGTAATATCAAGGGCCTTTAATACCACTTTAAAGGCCTAGGCCTTTAAAGCTTTACTCTAAAAGTTAATTAAAGGAACAAAACATTTCCCTTCACAGGTAAAAGATGCATATTAAAGATACAAAACATTGTTGATATCACTTCAGAGATAAAGAAAATTACTAGGGTAATGTTTTTTAAACAATAGATATCCTAATTAATCTTTGCCAGTTGACTGCTGATAACAATCGGACAAATTCAGCCTTCTGAAAAAAGTCACAGCTCTGAAAGAATGAGTGATGCAGATTTATAATTTAATTTCCTTTAAACTTTTTCATAAAAGTTCATGAACGCATTCTACAAAAATACGTTTCGCATAAACATCGACTGACAGCCCCAACAGCTGCCGTTAGGCTTCCCTTATAAGCAAGTGTTGAGTAAACAATTTTTCCATTTCAACACAGGGAAAACGTATCGAAATCCTTCTTCATGGTGATCACCCAGTTGCTCTACAGTTCTGTTAAGTAGAAATTGAAAGTTGAGAATCACTGAAGTATTTCTTTGAAGCCTAATTAAAGATACCCATTGGTTTTGTCTTCCAATGTCTTCCATATTTCTGTTATGGTCTCTTGCTCAGATTACACTCCATGTTTCAAAAATATTTTGAAAAATACTTATTTGAGCCGTTTAATGTGAATACATACTCGATTAGATTCATTCTGAAACATACTCATATCACACACATTTTATGTTTATATTTTATAGAATTTCTTTTTTCTATAAAGACATCTCCATAGACTATTAAAACAAAGCATGTAAATGTCAAGACCTTGATATTTCCAGTGCAAGTCTGAAAATAGGGAATTACTAGAACTGCTGGTCAATTATGTATTGAAAATAACTTCAACACCACACAGTACAGTATGTTACATTTTTTGTTATATTCTCCATTTGTATCTGCTTCTCTCTGATTCTGAAAGATCAATTTAACATTTCAACTTAAGGTACCTGAGCTGAGTCCAACATGACTTTGTTGAACTCTACCGTTGCTAAATTTAGCTTGTTAACAAATAAATCCGGTTTGGTAAAACGTCTAAACAACTGCTCCTTCATGCATGCAGTAAAAAAAAATAATAATAATAATAATAATAATAAAGCAACACATGCACTCACAGTGAAAGCAAATATTCTACACAAACTTAGAAAAGCTTTAAAATGCAATACAAATGAGTAGATACTTAAATGTTCTAAAATGATGCCATGACACACTATACTGTTATAGTGTTCTCTCCCACATGGAGTTATTTACAGCAAATATAATACTTACAGATTTGTCTTCAAGTAAATACTTCATGGTAAAAATATGTAAAAACTTTGGGGGAAAAAATTTAAATTAATTTCCAACCATTTCATAGTTTGTGCCTTTTCAGTCCTTTGTACAGTTTTGATAGAGATCTGTAGTTGTTTCTTTTATTAATTGCTTGCTAATTTTAGTTAATCAGTCCAGGGATGTGATATCATTGTTTCCTTATCAAATTCTAATGCAGCCGACAGACACAGAGTTCACAACATGGCTGCTCATTTCAGTCCCACGTGTCCAGGTGAGCTGTTTTGATCATGATGTGTCTATCTTAAGATTTGGCTTTTAATAAAAGCCTTTTATTCTGTGCAAACTCTTTTCAACGGCGGAGCAACTGCCACATCCTCATCCTCCTGTAAAAGTGATAGTCACACACAGAATAAGGTATTTGGATAATTTATAGGCAGTTTCTTTAGCTGTCTTTAGCGCATATATAATATTACTTAAGATAAGGTATATTACCTGAGCAGACAGAGGCAGCAAATCCTCTTTTATCAGAGTTGGAGGTTCATCAGTGACTTCACTGCTGGTCATTGATGGCTCTATGAGCAAAATGAGAGGATGAAACAGGCTTTAAAAGAAATACGGTATAAATATGCAATAGCAGATGTTTTGATGCATAATGTGTGATTAGGTTTCCCAACAACCAATTACTGATCACCATCGTTTCCCAACAACCCATAACTGATCGCCATTGTTTCCCAACAACCCATAACTGATCGCCACTGTTTCACAACAACCAATCACTGATCACCATTGTTTCCCAACAACCAATCATCGATCACCATTGTTTTCCAACAACCAATCATCGATCATCATTGTTTCCCAACAACCAATCATCGATCATCATTGTTTCCCAACAACCAATCATCGATCACCATTGTTTCCCAACAACCAATCACCGATCACCATTGTTTCCCAACAACCAATCACCGATCACCATTGTTTCCCAACAACCAATCACCGATCACCAGTTTCCCAACAACCAATCATTGATCACCACTGTTTCCCAACAACTAATCACTGATCATCAGTTTCCCAACAACCAATCACTGATCATCAGTTTCCCAACAACCAATCACCATTGTTTCCCAACAACCAATCATTGATCACCATTGTTTCCCAACAACCAATCATTGATCACCATTGTTTCCCAACAACCAATCATTGATCACCATTGTTTCCCAACAACCAATCATTGATCACCGTTGTTTCCCAACAACCAATCACTGATCACCATTGTTTCCCAACAACCAATCATTGAATATCAGTTTCCCAACAACCAATCACCATTGTTTCCCAACAACCAATCATTGATCACCATTGTTTCCCAACAACCAATCATTGATCACCATTGTTTCCCAACAACCAATCATTGATCACCATTGTTTCCCAACAACCAATCACTGATCATCAGTTTCCCAACAACCAATCACCACTGTTTCCCAACAACCAATCATTGATCACCAGTGTTTCCCAACAACCAATCACTGATCACCATTGTTTCCCAACAACCAATCACCATTGTTTCCCAACAGCCAATCACTGTTCCCAACCCTGAACACTGTTCACTGTTTGTCCTTAGCAAATATTCTGTCTTCAGAAAATTCTCCTTCATGTAACATGTTTCAATATGCAAAGGATGACAGAGATTCATGAATATGCAAATTGGTCTATGATTCCTCTGCCAACTTCTAGCGACTGTTTGAGTGTACAGTATATTAGCTACTTTCCCCTGAAAAGATATGACAACAAATACTATATATCTGACAAACATTAATATATTTTATTTTGTCGACTGCATTCCTCTATAAATATAAGCTAGAATTCTGACTCATTACAATCAGCTGCACTGACAACTGGTCTAATTAGATATAAAAAAATCTCTCACGATGGTATACCTGAATTATCACTGTTTTGTACTGGTACATAAAAACGGAAGATATAGAACAGCTGTTGTCATGGTCATTGATAAAGTAAAGAATGTGTGACAAGCCTTACCCTCCATGGTCTCCTGTCCCAGGGTGGGTGGCTGCGAGTCCTCTGTGCGGAAGTAGGGAGTGTGAGTAGGGCTCACTGCCCCACTGGCATGCTGTGAACTAGAGTTACTGCTGCTGTCCACTTTGTTATTCGACTGATAGGCATCCGACAAGAAACTCTGGTTACTATTGTCATCTGTTAAGCAAGATTAAAGCATGATCAAACAAACTGAAAGATGTAACTGAGAAAGCTTATGTGTTTGTTTTTTTCCCACTGAACTCAAAAAATTATATGAGCATGGCCTTAACATGGGCCTTTACATTTATAACTGGAACATTTACAATTTGAATAATACGTTTCTGAATTCATCGTTCTCAGGTACATTACCTTGGAAATCCAGTAAGACTGAGCGAGCATTTTCTAGCACCACGTCTGTAGGAAAGCCCTTCAGTTCCCTCGAAGCCCCTCCTGGGCCTTTAGCTTTAAATATCTGAGATGAAGAGAGAAACAGAATATCAACTTGTAAATGAGCTGACACTTCTCTTAATTTATTTCTCTTAATTTAAGACCTCATACCTGCTTCGTCTCTGATACAGGAACCCACTTAAAGATTCGTAAGGATGTGTCGCCCACAGTTACCCACTTTTTCTCCCTATATGAAAAGCATCACACGTTACATGAAGCATATATAATTATAAAACAGACCTGACAGACTGAAATGTCTGAAATAATCAGTGACTAATGGAGGCTAAAATCTAATCCATATCAGAATCCAACCATTAGGGTTTAAGCATTGCATCTCATCTTATAAAGGTCTCATTGATGCCGTATATATAGGAATGAGCTAAAGGCAGATAAGTAGCTGCATTCATGATTTCTATCTTTTTGGTCTGTAATGACCCCTGGGTTCATGCCATGTGTCCTCCAAGTAGCACAGAAAAGTTGTAAAATACTAAACGGTTCTTTCCTGTGTGTAATTTGTACTTTCACCGGACAACGTGTGCTTTCGGTTTCTCATCTAAAGCCATTTTAGAAAGATATTAGAGAGTAAATAATCCACCTCATTCATGTTCAGTACACTCACGGATGTTTTCCACGTTTGACAATGTGGTACGGATGTCTCAGTGAAGCAGCCTGACAAATATAATCTAGGTGGCGTTTCGCTCCAGACCTGACGTGGCATGGATCTACAGTCTGGGATAGAACAAAATCAGCCCCAGCCTCACTTCTTCACACCATTCTGTGCATTTTTTCTTACAACCATTGGTGGTGCTGTTGGACTTTTTCCCACAAAGCAGTCCGTACTGAATTTCACATAGGTTTTTTTTGGTGTGTGATTTTCGCGGCCAAAAACACTCGATTTCGAAATTTTGCTGAAAACTACTCGGTCAAACTGCAATTGTGCAAAATTGTTTTGCACGGTCTTTCACAGTGATGTTTGTTGGTAAATGAGACCTTTTAGCTTTCGCACATGAACCGAACAGGGCTTTGTATGAATTGGCTGAAAATTGCAAGATCCGCTGAATATTACAGAATCTGCTTGATTTTGCATTCGTATCTGTGAGAGCAAAATCGAAAATAATCCACTTTAATTACAACAAGTGTTTGCATTAATTAATCTTAATTAAATGTTTTTAATATTTACTTTCTTGAAATTTGAAAGACAGAGGGATTAGGTTAGTATTTCAAAGAATAGCTGTAAGCATAGCTTGTTCACATCCACAGACACAACATCAAACATGGAAAGTTCGACATTTCCATTATATTCATCTATTATATATTCTTTGTGCGACAATTTCCTAGAAATATAAACACCTAGTTGCCAATGAGGTAAAACGAACGGTACTGCAGTTAGCTCATCTTCACCTGAGCTACGCCTTCAGGCAGACATTCTTAGGACACGCCCTCTTTTGCATAACGGTCAAGAGTCGGCATGCTATTGGTCACCTCTCGACCGTACAACTGTCAATCCACACTTCGCCCCGCCCACAGGCCACACTGAAGTTTGTGTTTTCATGACTAGCTTAGCTGTTGCTTTTACAGTAGGAAACTTAACCGTCTTTATATTGTTCAGCTTACCATCTCCGGACCCTTTCGATCGCCGCCATGACTTTTTTGATATCATCTTTTGCACGGCTTCGCGTTTCCGCTCGTACTGATCGTCCGGACATTTTGATGAGTTATTATATGAGTTGCCTCTCTTTCCCTTCTCCCCTCTGCTGCCTGCGATTTGGCCGCGCCGTCCACGATCTCGCGAGATTTCATTACCCGAGATTTGATTATTATTTTCTTCTTCCTCTTCGTTAGCGCCCAATGGCTGTAAACAATCACTACAGCTTTTCTGCCAAGGTCATATACAGACGTCAGACCACCTTTTTTTTTTTTTTTTTTTTTTTTTAAACAAGACTCTGTAATTTTTTTTTTTTTAAATAAATAAATTTAACCACGAATGGTTCGTACAGATATGTCCATGTCTGCTAAGGAAGTGACTGGTTAAATGAAGGGTTTAATCCAAACCTCAACAAATCAAAAACACAATGTTTACTTGGGTTTAGTGTGTTCTGTCAGTGAAAATTTTAGAAATAAAAGCTCAATACTTCCAATTAATAGTCATAACATTATTATATACATTTAAATAATGAACCTATTATATGAATAGTTTAGGATTATGTTCATAAATTAAATAGGGCATCCACTGAGGGCGTCCATGGGATTATTTTACAGTTAAAGAGGACCTGGGCTGCTAAAATTTCAAGAACCCTTGATATAGAAGGGATGGGAGAGAGAAATTTTACTACCATGTAATTATTTTATCATTTTAAACAGTTTTATATGCCAATTTTGAGAAAGAACTACTCTTATCTGGATACCTGACCATCATAACTGATAATGCTTGTTAACCATCCCGTTCCAAAACCATTGGCAGTAATATAGATTTATTCTCCCCTTTGCTGTTATAATAATCTTCACTGTTCTGGGAAGGCTTTCCACTAGATTTTAGAGCATGGCTGAGGGGATTTGTGCTCATGCAGCCACAAGAGCATTAATGAGGTCAGGCACTGATGTCGAGTGAGGAGGTTCATCCCAAAGGTGTTCAGTGGGGTTGAGGTCAGGGCTCTGAGCATAATGTGGAGGCCCACATTACTCCACATGCCAAAGTGTCCTTAGGCAAGACACTGAACCCCAAGTTGCTCCCAATGGCAAGTTAGCGCCTTGCATGGCATCTCTGCTACCATTGGTGTGTGAGTATGTGTGTGAATGGGTGAACGAGAACCAGTGTAAAGCACTTTGTAGAATCGCTAAGGTTAAAAAAGCTCTATATAAGTGCAGACCACCCAAATTCTTCCCCACCAACATCAGCAAACCATGTCTTCATAAGCCTCACTTTGGACAAAAGAAATGCTGGAACAGGTCAGGGCTAGGCCAGTTTGTTTCATACTACAGATATCATCATGCTAAAGACATTCTAGACAATTGTATGCAACTTTGTACCAACAGTTTTGGGGAAGACTCATATATGGGTGTGATGGTCAGGTGTCCACATACGTCGGACCATATAGTATATCTTTATCCATCTTCTGTCCTAAATATGAAAATCAATAATGCTAATTTTTTTCAACTTTTGAACACCCTATTAGCACCTTAAATTTTTTGTTAATGTTTTTTTTTTTTTTAAGTATGTTCTTTCATACTTTATTGTTATGCTACCTTGTACCTGTTTGTTTTTAATCTACATTCCTAACTGATTATTATTAATGGGATCAGTGGAGGAATCAACGACAAACAACAAAATAAATGAGTCTATTTAGTAAGTTACCGCCACATTATTTATTTATTTACAAAAAGTAGGAACATAGTGCTCAAAACCTACATAAATGGTCGTGTTTTTGCTCCGAGAGGATTGCGAGAATTTGTGTCTACAACAGTTCATGTTTTTTTTTCAGTATCTTGGTTGATAACCTTGTACTTACAGTGCTCCACTAATATACATCAACAGCTAATCTTTTGTACATTTCTAGGCCATTTTAGTCACTTTACTTTGAGCTATGGTTTTAGTTATAACAGTATTATTGAGTGAGGAGGCACAGTGCCCTCCACTCATATTGGCAGCCTTGGTAAATATGAGCAAAAAAGGCTGTGAAAAATTGTCTTTATTGTTGAACCATATTTTGTTTTTTAAAAAAACCCACAAAAATACTCTCATGGATATTAAACAACTGCAAACAAAACACAGGTTTATCAAAAATATCTTTGTTAAATATAGGCGTGCAAACAATTATTGGTACCCTTATGAATTCATATGAAAATATATAATTCTATATTCTAATAAATAAAATATTTTTTATTTATATTATATAATATAAATTATTATATTATAATTATATTATAATTATAGAATTATATTCTATAATTCTAATAAATAAAAAGAAAAATATATTTGAAGTGTATTCCCATTGATATTTTACATTTCTTAGTACACCTGGTTGACTAGGAACAGGAAATTGTTCAACCATGACATCCTGTTTCACAGGGGTATAAAAAATTAGGTAACACGTAGGCCAAATTCTCTTAGTCATTCATAACAATGGGTAAGACCAAATAATATAGCTGTGATGTGCGGCAAAAGGTTGTTGAGCTTCACAAAATGGGAAGTGGCTATAAGAAAATAGCACAAGCCTTGAAAATGCCCATTTCCACCATCAGGGCAATAATTAAGAAGTTCCAGTCAACTGGAAATGTTATGAATCAACCTGGAATTGGACGTGTGTCTATATCGTCTCCAAGGATCACAGCTGGAGAATTGCAGAAGACAGTTGCGTCTTGGGGTCAGAAAGTCTCCAAAAGTACAATCCGAAGTCACGTACATCACCACAAGTTGTTTGGAAGGGTTTCAAGAAAAAAGTCTCTACTCTCATCCAAAAATAAACTCAAGCATCTTATCAATGAGAGCAGAGTATTTCTGTGAATTTTTTTAACAAAAGCTCAAAAGGTTAAACAATAATGACAAAATTTCCCAGCCTTCTTTTACCATTAATTTATTACCAAGGGTAATATATATTTACTAATAATATATTTACCAAGGGTGCCAATCTTAGTGGAGGGCACTGTATTTTATATGGAACAAACATTAATTTATTTGCCAGTTATGTCAGCATAAAAAGAGAAAACCACATGTCCTCAACACTTCACACAGTCATGGTGAAACCATATGGCAAACATCCACCAGAACCAGATATTTATTGGATACATCCCAGATATTGCTTTATGGTAGACATGGAAACAAATCGAAAACAAATGACCAGCCATGAGAAAATGAACAGATTAAATTTTATAGTAAATACTCATGCTTTCAAACAGGCTCAGTCCAGCAGCTTATTAAGTCCTGAAAGACAAAGAGAGCACTCCACTGGGTCTGTTCACCCTGTATGCTATACTATTCCACTCCACTGCAGAGATGAATACACAACCTCCTCTTCTATTTCCTCTCCGCTGTCACTGGTATCCTGTGGTGAGCAAAGTATCACTGTTTTCTTTACATTGGACCCAAGCCTTGCAATAGCGAGAATGTCACAGAGTGGTAATTTTTCATCCATAGGCAAGCACAGGGCAATGAAGTGGGCGTGAAAGCGGAGTGGATCACCTGGAGGAAAAGGAAAATAACACGATAATTATCCAATAATGATCAATTAACAAATCACTTAACTGTGTAATGGCTGGGAACACCATGTCACTGCAGTACTTTATAACAGGACTGCAAGATCGAGTAAAAATGTATTCATCCATAATGATCTCACCTGGATACACCAGATAATCTCCCCCAAACTTCCCTGCTGCAGTTAGGTAGAAGCCTTTACTCCTAAGATCCTTATAAACCCGGAACCTCGTCTCCGAGCGCTCGTCTCTAGGCATTGGCCAATCAGCAGCTAAGAAAGCATGTTCCTCAGGACAGTGACTGAAGCCAGCACGAGCAGTATAGAGTTGGATAGCCATGGCAGAGCGTGGGAATGAGAAGCTCTTCTCCAGAGATTCAAGTCTTTCCCTTACTGCCAGCTCTGCTCCCTCATTATCCTTATGAGCTTAATGACAAGACACAAAAAATGTACCGTCTCCATGTCAGATAGAGCAACATTCAAATAATCAGTTTATATACTGACACGATGGGAATTAAGCTTTAAAAGAAGCTCTAATATTCATTCCCTCCAGGATTTTGCGATCGCAGAAATGAACTCAAAATCAGGCAATACTCTGCAATATTTTGATGAGTTTGCAGTTTTTCAAAATTACCGCAGATTTAGACCAAGACAGGTCATGTGACATCATCACAACGCGCATTCAGCCAAAGCCTTCTTCGATTCACATGAGCCAAAAATGAGTTCAGCTAAAAAGTCAAATTTACCAACAAACATCACTTCGAAAGACCATGCAAAACAATTTAGTGCAATTGCAATTTCACCAATTCAAGTCATTTTCAAAAAAAAAAAAAAAGGACAAAAAACTCCACAACTTGAATCGCAAATTTTGAAAAAAGCCTCAACAAAATCAAACATTTTTGGCCGTAATAATCACAAAAAACTCTGCGAAATCCTGTAAGGACTGAATATATATATATATCAATTATATAATACAAAATGCAGTCAATTTCAGAAGTATTGGCAATCCTATTAGAAACGTATCACTCTTACCTCCATTTCTTCAGAAATCTTGAACTGTTTCAAGCTTTTAAACTATAATTTTATTATAGAAATAACTGTGTTTAATGGTATGTTAACTGCTTATGTGTTTTCATATTCAGTATCATATTTGGATGGATTAAAAATAGTAGAACCTCATGTTCTGGGTATGATCATAAGCAATGACAACTCCTGTTACAGGAGTCCTGTAGACTGAGGGCAATTTTTAAATAATAATACTAATAATAATAATATAATTAATTTAAAAATGTCAATTTGTTTGCATTTATTAACGGGTATACATGTTTTGCATATGTTTTTGAGGATATAATGCTATTGTTTAAAGAAAGATTGCAATAATGATTTTTGTTACAGGAAGAGTCAATATTTTCTCCAATTATTTTGACAGGAAAATTTGAATCATTGTATATAATATTTATTTTCTAAAACCTATTTTTGCCTATTCTGTAAATAGAAAGGCTCAGGCACACACTAGTCATCATTCAGAGTGAATGCATTGGTGTTGTTTGTATTTACAGTATTGAATATACTATGGAGTGTCATTCACCATTCTGTTTCTCATTCATTACTCTTTGCAGTACAGCCTTCCTTTCCTCCAGGGCGAGAGCACATTGCTCCTCATAACTCTGCTCTAGTCTGGCCCGGTACAATTCAACCACCTTCAAACGACTTCCTGCATTTTCAGACAGCTGTGGAAATAAGAATAAGTCAATGCGAAAACACGATTAATATGTAAACAATATTATTCACACAATACTGAACCCATTCAATCCCCAGTTTTGGGATTAAACAAATGGATGAATAAAAAATGGGATTAAAAAGAAAAATGTAACTGAAAGAATCCACTAATATTGATCCCCCTAGGTTTGAATGAGTGCGTGAATGTGTGTTTGCATGATGCCCTGCAGTAGACTGGTGTTCCATCTAGTATTCCCAGGACTGACACCAGGTCCACCACAACCCAGACCAGAATAAAGCACTTAATGAAAATGAATGAATTTAGTTTTTATTCTGTTCTAAAGACAAACAAACTTTGGTACGCACATTATGTAGCCTCTGTTGCACAAAGTCTACAGATTTCTTTTGCATCTGTACTTGATGCTACACACCTACACTTTACAAGGCTGAAGCACACACTTTATAGAACACTAAACATATTACCGCTACCCTACCAATAGTTTACAGCCCATGTCCTGTGTATTTATTGCCCTGTTCTGTGTATGAATTGTTCTGCATTCATCTCACACTCTTGGGGATTATGTTTGCCAGCACCACGTCGGTTATTGGATGTTCGTGGACGTCCATTTCTCGATCGGTCCGCAACACTTCCAGTCTTTTTGAATTTGTTAATAAGTTTGGCGGCAGTGTCATGTGTGATGTGCCCGCCATGTTTACTGTTAAAGTCCATCTCAACCTTGCGACAGCTTCCCGATCCAGCCATGAGAATGCTTTCAATACGTTCTTCTTTTGTCGAAGGCGTTCTTAAAGATTATCTGAAATATAATACTACCGGTCACGCATTCTTTATTTTTATTTCCCCCCTCACATTTTAGAATAATAATAAAGTCATCAAAATATTCCATCTGGAATAACACGAATGGAACTATGGGAATTATTTTGTGATAAAAAATCCAAAATCAAAATAATTTAATATCTTCAAAGTAGACCCCCTTTTTGCCTAGAATTTCCAGAAATGTATTCTTGGCATTTTCTCAACTAATTTCTTGAGGAATCTCCCCGAGATGCTTTTTAATCAGTATTAAAGCAGTTCCCACCTACACTGGACATTTATCGGCTGCTTTTCGGAATATTTCACACCGAGTCATCCGTTTAAAAAAAATTTTTTTTTTTTGTAAATAAAATGTTAGTTTTCTAATGAAAGAAATGAACATGTTGGCACGATTATATATATATTTTTTGTCTACAACACCCATTTCAGACATTTAATCATACACCTTCGGATCAAAAGGTTTTTTAAAGGGTCATGTGAAACATTTCAGTCGAGTGTCTCCAAACTTTTGCCCGGTAATGTGTATAATATAAATTACTGTATGAAAGTTTGGGAAGATATTTCCCCTGTGTATGGAGACTTTTGTCATTGCACGATGCACCTGGAGAAACAAGATTTTGTTCCAATGTGTACAAGCTGTATAGAGTAATGAAATAAAAACCCACTTTACTTAAGCTGACATTTGACACACAAAATATGCACCAAAAAATGACAATTATCACACAAAAACACCTTATATTGTTGGTTGCATGTAAGTGCCTTGATATCAAACACTATGACGTAACACTCCTCATCAGCATCAAGCTCTGAGGTCAGTGGTTACCTCTTTATGCCGTAAAGCAGTCGCCTTTCCAGTCTCCACCAGCAGCCGAGCTTCTTCCTGCAGGAGTTCCAGCGGTCTTCCCAGTCTGATGTTCTGCCTTGGCTGTCTGGCCAGAGACCCCACAAGAGTCCCGATCACCCCGACCTCTTCTCTACACTTTCTAATGTCGGCCGCCCTCCACAGCAAAGGCATGGATCCGCACAAGCTGATGTTAACAGTCTGATTCTCAGCCTTCTCTTCATCGCGTTTATTTCTCGCGTCCACACACTCGCTACTTTCCGCGTGCTGTTCATCAGACTGGATGATCGATTCTGTCGCATTCCAGTCCATGGCATCATCTACAGTTAAACTTGGGGATATAAATGATAACTAGCTTTGTCTGCACTCAATAATTCCTGATTAAAATGAAATGCAACAGATCCAACGCTAATCATGTCATAAGATCTATATGGCGGTGCTTTGGTTTGATCACATGCTGAACACGTGAAGGAGTTGTTTATCAATTTAACAGTCTAACATTTCAGTCTGAAATAAAACCTACTGGAAAACAAGACAAGAGAACAAAAAGGACGCATGTATTTGATCTGAGTTTGATTACATTATTGCTACCTTCTCCCAAATTACAAACTGCACAGTTTATTTCGAGCCGACCGCGTCATTTGTTTACTTCCGCGTTACTGTAAGTCACATGACCAACATAGCGCGCGTTTATAACCAATGAGCGTGTAGATCAGCCGGAACGCGAGAGGTCGCTTTTGTGTGTCAAAATAAAAGCCGGCGAAGTTTCTAACGCTGGAAAGCTGCAGCTCATTCTGAAGATATTGTAAGGTCATGTTTGATATTTCAGCAATGTTGGGAAATTGGTCAATTCATTGAGAGTAATGGAACATTCGCGTTTATACAGAAAAGTCCCGATTAGCTTGTACATTTAAACAACATCCACACCTGACCCTATAAGACCCTATAAGTTAAAGCAGGGGTTCCCAAACTTTTCCACGGCAAGGCCCCTCAAATGGCATTAAAATTTGACCGAGGCCCCCCTTTTGCAAGATGTCTTTAAAACACATTAAAAATACAGACTTCTGAATATATCCCCCTTTTTTATTATTTAATTACATCTTTACATTATATTAGGAATTGATTGTGTGTGTGTGGTTGTCTGAGAGTGAGAAAGAGAAAACATACATTTATTTATTTTTCACACCAAATTGTTGAGACCCCCCCGGGCGCCCCCTGTCGGCCCCCACTTTGAAAACCACTGAGTTAAAGGATTCCCCAAGCCTGGTCCTGGAGTACCCCATGTCCTGCACATTTTAGTGTTTTCCCTACTCCCAGCACACCTCCATCCATCTATACCACTTACCCTACACAAGGTTGGAGGGAGCCTGAAGCCTATCCTAGGCAACTCGGGGCACACCTCACACACACGACAGACAGGAAACACTAACCATCCTACAAGACATGTCTTTAGACTGGGGGAGGAAACCAGAGTACCCAGAGTTTTTTATCAGCACTCAGTTCAAAAGCCTGCATCTCTGATGGGATGGGGGTGCATTAGTGCCTATGGAATTGGCAGGTTGCACATCTGGAAAGACACCATCAATGCTGAAAGGTATATACAGGTTTTAGAGCAACAAATGTTCCCATCCAAACTCCACCCCATCTTTACTTCTGAGAGACTCTGCCTCTCTGAGATTTTTTTTTTTTTTTTTTACACACAATCATGTTACTGACCTGTTGCCAATTAACATAATTAGTTGCAAAATGTTCCTCCAGCTGTTTCTTTTTAGTAACACTTACTTTTCCAGTCGTTTCTTGCCCCGTCCCAACTTTTTTGAGACGTGTTGCGGCCATCAAATTCATTCTTTTTTTTTTTTTCTTAAAATGGTACATTTCATCAGTTTAAACATTTGATATATTTTCTATGTTCTACTGTGAATAACACATGGGTTTATGAGATTTGCAAATCATTGCATTCTGTTTTTATTTACATTTTGGGCTTGTACAAATCACTCTCCTGCACTCTTCTGCAGCTTGATTGTTTAACAATATTAAACCTAATACTAACCTGTTTATCACCATGTATATGAAGTCATATATGGGAGTGGTCAGGCCATGTTATATAATCAGATGTTTCTATGATTGGTGAATGTACAGTACTGTGCAAAAGTCTTAGGCACATGCAAAGAAATGCTTTAGAGCAAATATGCCTTCAAAAATAATGAAATTAAATGTTTCTCCATTTAAAAATATTATATAGAGCAGTAAACAGTAATAAATGAAATAAAGGCAATATTTGGTGTGACGACCCTTTGCTTAAAAGAAAAGTAGTCGCAGGTAGAATTAGTGCAGTTTTATAAGGAAATGATCTGTAGGGTTTATTGAGCATCTTGCAGAACCAGACACGATTCTTCTGGAGACTTTGACTGTCGCACTCGCTTCTTCTTTCTGCAGCAAAACCCAGCAGCCTTCATTATGTTTTTTTGTCTAAAAAGTGTCTCCTACCGCTTAATATGCTGCTTTCTTTACTGACATACAAACATTTTTCTGTAACATTTTAATTTTGTGCTTGAAAACTAATGTTTGGGAATCTAAAATGTTTTTGTACTGACTCGATAATGTAGAAGTCATCAAATAAAAATCTATAACAAAGTTTGTAGTAAAAAAATAGGCTGCCTAAGACTTTTGCACAGTACTGTATGTCCACTAATGTGTTTATGACAGTTAATAAGGATTAGAGTGCTCTGAAGCTAGGTCAATCTTACGAGCATCTACAGCATGGCAGTGTGGGATTACCGTTACTTATTTCACACACATGCATGCACACTGTTCATATGTCACCTGTGCAGATGGAGCCAAAGACAGGTAAGTTATTGCTTGAGGACTGATTATATAAAGCTTTTATGTGATACATGTTTTAATGTTATGTTTTTTTTTTTATTGAATATGAATAAGAATTTTCCAGAGTTTCAAATGTCTGCATTCTAGTAAATGCGGATAACATAAAACCTGCAGCTGGTGCCAGCGAAGGGTGTGAATAGTTTTACTCAGTTTCTATTTGTATGGTTCTTCCTGTGCCTAAAACAAATAATTTCTTGTTTTCTCTTTAGCTATTTATCCCTTAGCAATGCTGAAAACTAGTTATTACTGCTCAGATGTAAGCATACAGCCAATTACATGCAGGTTCCCACCAAACTGCCTCACTTAACCTGTGCCTGTAGTGTAGCCTGCTAACTAGCAGTGTTTGATCTCCGTCCACTCTACCTGTCCTCCGTCTACATTCTGTCTCCGGTATGACCTCGCTGATTCCAGTGCCAAAGCCCTCATATTCCCAGGCCAGGGAAACCCTGGTAAAGGCCATTCCCCCAAAGGTCATCTGCTTGCTGGCCTGTGGGGGAAGAGACTGCCGCTATGAGGGGCCAGTGTGCTGGAGACCAAGCCAACAGGCCATTAAGGGCCTCTTCTCTAGCTGGTGAGTCTCCTCTCTCAGAATGTCTGCTATATTATACGAATATTTGTTATACAATGTTCCATTTAACAGAAGCGCCCATTTTCATAACATATTATATGTCAGGTTAAATATATTGTAAACCTCAAACCACTGGTTTAAGCCAGTCATTAAAACAGTTTACACCAAACGTCTATTTATTTTTGATTTAAGGGTGACTGACGACATTGTTGCCATGGCAAGGCCATCCACCAATCTCATTAAGACGTACAACTTAATAGACCAGTTTAAAAAGTAAGTGTTTTGACTCATTTACCGCTATAACAGGTTTGTCACAATAACAATATTGACTTTGATATCTATGTCAGTATAGTATCAGAATACTGAATAACTAAACACTAATATGGCAAAATAAAAATGTAAGAAACGTCTTACTATCATCTATCATAAATTATACTGTATTTAACAAAATAAAAATGGATTATTCATATCATATGGTATGTATCTGTTTTTTGTGTATATTGTTTCTAGGACAATAAGCTGGCATATATTTATGAATTAAACTCTTCACATGTACGTTTTAGTTATGTGAAAACACAATTTGCTTGCAGATCATTTATCCACTGCGTCGCTTTATACGCTGATCCATAATTTAGGTTGTGGTGAAATTTTTCAGTTTTGAGCACCAAGTGTTATAAAGACCACTTAAAAGTAGGTTACAAAAATGTCAGCTTAAATATTGAGCCTGCTTTACAGGGGACTATTAATTGTCTATAGACTTGTCTATAGGCATAATACACCTTTTAATATATAGTTACATCATTTTAATATATACTTGTTAATTGGAGCAATCAGTTACAATTCAGCAGTAAATTGTCTGACGCAAGGTAGTTTTGAAAAATGTCATATTTTTGATTGTTTATGTAACACTAATGCAAGTAAAAGTTTGAAGTAAGAGTCTGATTACTGTTTTGTTTTTGTTGTTGTTTTTATTTTATTTTTAAAGATAATTAAAGATAAAGACTGGTTATTTAAAGAATAAGTAATGACATATCTGTATGCATGAGTGTCTGTGTGTGTCTACAGGTTGAACATTAAATCCATCATTAATATGCAGCTGCCAGGTGAGCACGCTCACTGCGGTCCTGAACTGGAGCCTGACAGCGGCTTCACATACTCACCTCAGATATTCATGGAGAATCAGAGTCAGTCTTTCATACACACGCTTACTGTATAACCGATTTTTTAAAAAATCAGTAAGTGGTGCAGTGTTTTATGTGATTGCCTCCTTCTTGGTCAGTTTACTTCTATAACTTTGGCATGGCTGATTTTGGCGTGTCATCTCTGGAGGGGATTCTAGATGCAGTGAAGGTTTTGGCCTTCTCTGTGCAGGAGGGTAAAGTGGCTGTACACTGTCACGCTGGACTGGGCAGAACAGGCAAGCCTTAAGATTACATATTAAGCTCAAACATGTCTATTCATGCCCATTATGAACCAGAAACTAACCAAATAATTAGCTCACTAAATATACATACAAGTATTAGTGAACACTAATTTGTTTATGTATGATTTCTGACAATCTGTGTAACATTACAGGAGTGCTGATTGCATGCTACTTGATCTACACGTTAAGGATCAGTGCTAGCGAGGCTGTGCACTATGTGCGGATAAAGAGGCCTTGCTCGATTCAGACCCGTGCCCAGATCAACCTGGTGTTTGACTTTGCGAGGCTCCTGGGCTCCCAGCTTGCGCAGTACCCAATGCTGAACATGCGGCATGGTGCCCCATTCAGTATGAGGCAGTATCTTCAGCGCCAGGTCATGCTCTTACATGGTGAAGAGGCCCATTCCCTTGCACACACACCAAAGATCTTGCATTTTCTGTGCAGCCTGCTGACAGCCCTCGCCCAGGGAACAGCCAGTCCTCTAGATGTTCGGCAGGAACTGGAGAAAAAAGCAGCCATTTTGGTTCTACAGCAGGCTGTGAGGAATGTATTGGCACGTCAGTGGTATTTGCCTGTCCTGGTGGAAGGGGAAGACCGTTGCGTGTCTGTCTCTTCCTGGGACGAGCCTTTCGGATTTTTAGAAAGGAAGAGGGAAATGCTTTTGAACAAGCGCAGTTACAGTGAATCAGACCTCAGCAAAATTTCTCTAAACAAGGTGAGACCAAATTATAACTGTGTTTCCCAAAAGCATTGCTTAACTTTAAGATGCTTTGGTGAAACTAAATGCTAGGTTGCTTTACATACACACACATACAATCACATCTTAACATGAATCACATGTCGGCATATAAGTGAATCATAAATCAGTGCTATTTTCGGTTTCACGGCTTTTCTTACATTGTTCTAGGTTCTAAACTTTTCAATTCATGATAAAAACCTGAGATTCTTCTGTCTTTTCTCCAGGACACGAAATTTATACACAGTTCGACACTGTTTGGGAATGATGGTAAAGTCTATAATGGAATTTTGAGTCATTTACGAAAGGAGGAATCGGTAAATCCTGCTTTGAGTGTCTGGATAAATGAGTCTAACTGTGTAACAGACAGACAGACACACATATCATCATCAAATCATCACCTGGGTAAGCCCAATGCTGGCAAGAGGGCAATGTGCATGATGAAAACATTTAAAGAATTCCCAAAATTCAGCTCCAATATCGAGGTGAGTTGATTTCCATTAACTGACAAACATACAGTTCTGCACAAAAGGTAAAGATTAGTGGAATTGTTAGTTTTTGAACTTCTAGCCACCCCACAAATGCAGGTTTCCTGTTTGCTGATGTACAGTGATGGTGGATTTTTTTTTTAATTGTTTTGTTTTGTTTTATGTACAAAGCTCTGTAAAAATAACAAGTATGGAAAAGGGTCAACCGCATCGAGAGCTGTTGCTAAAGCAATGGCACAACAGGAATCCACAGGCAGCAAAATCCTACAAAGAGCTGCACTATTACAGGTTAGAAACCTTTACTGACAAGTCTTTTCCAAAAAAAAAAAACCCCAAACAAACCCGCATAGTGCTTTCAGTAAACTAATTTGATACAAACATGTAATAAATGTACTGCAAAAAAAAAAAATTGTTACATAAATATATTTGAGATATAAACTTTTCAGTAACACTTTACAGTAACAGTACATGGATAATCATACACTAATACATGAATTAATACTTACTTGAATATAAACTAATGATGAGTTAAGGCATGTACTAATCAAGAATTAATGAAGAGCTAACCTTAACTACGACATGTGTCTTATGAACTCTTGAATAACGACCACGTGAAGTACATTAGTACATGTTTGTTTGTTAATGTGTTAATTAACACGTATGCGTAAACTAAATCAAACATGCTCTATCCAAAAGATCATTGGATGGTGCTGGATTACTTTCAGAATTACACTGACCTTACACTGACCCTATTTATAGAACGTAGAAAGACGCACTAATAATAAACACCAATAATTTCATCTCAGCCTGTTTTGAATCATTCTCCATCCATTTCTCTTCTAATCCCACTGTAGTACTAGTATGTGCTCTGGGTGGCTCGGGCCTGGGGCAATGCTCCTTTGGAATCAAGGGTGAAATATATAAAGTAAGATTTATTCATTTAGCAGATGCTGTTATCTATTAACATTTAAAACAAGTGTTTGATCTAGTTTATCCCTTTGTGTGAATTAATACATTAACTAACAAACATGTACTAACATGTACTTAAGTTGGTTGTTATTCACACGAGTTCATAAGACTCACAATGTAGTTAAGATTAGCTCTTCATTAGTTTGTGATTACTACATCATTAGTTCATATTTAAGTAAGTATTAATTCAGGTATTAGTGTATGATTATCCATGTACTGTTACTGTAAAGTGTTACCAACTTTCCGGACTCTAGTTTTTGTATTCACTACAATACATCAATATATCAATAGCTAATCTTTTGTACATTTCTAGGCCATTTTAGTCACTTTACTTTGAGCTATGGTCTTTAGTTATAACAGTATTATTGAGTGAGGAGGTACAGTGAGGAGGTATCCTCCATTAATATTGGCACTCTTGGTAAATATAAGCAAAGAAAGCTGTGAAAAATCATCTTTATTGTTGAACCTTTTGATATATATATATATTTTTTTTTAAAAATCACAAAAATACTCTGCTCTCATGGATATCAAACAATTACAAACATAAGACAGGTTTATTTATATTAAAAAAAAACTTTGTTAAATATATGTGTGCCACAATTATTGGCACCCTTTTAGTCAATACTTTGTGCTACCTCCCTTTGCCAAGATAACAGCTCTGAGTCTTCTCCTATAATGCCTGATGAGGTTGGAGAATACATGGCAAGGGATCTGAGACCGTTCCTCCATACAGAATCTCTCCAGATCCTTCAAATGTCGAGGTCCACGCTGGTGGATTGTCCTCTTCAGTTCGCCCCACAGATTTTCTATGGGGTTCAAGTCAGGGGACTGGGATGGCCATGGCAGGACCTTGACTTTGTGGTCAGTAAACCATTTTTGTGTTGATTTTGATGGATGTTTTGGATCATTGTCCTGCTGGAAGGTCCAACCACGGCCCATTTTAACCTTTCTGGCAGAGACAGTCAGGTTTTCATTTAATATCTGTTGATATCATGAGTACATGATGCCATGTATCCTAACAAAATGTCCAGGCAGAAAAACATCCCCAAAACATTAAAGAGCCGCCACCATATTTAACCGTGGGCATGAGGTACTTTTGCATATGGCTACCTCTCTGTGTGCGCCAAAACCAACTCTGGTGTCTATTGCCAAAAAGATCTATTTTGGTTTCATCTGACCATAGAACCCGATGGTTTTTTTCTTGAAACCCTTCCAAACACCTTGTGGTGATGTAGGTGACTTCGGATTGTAGTTTTGGAGACTTTCTGATCCCAAGACGCAACTAACTTCTGCAATTCTCCAGCTGTGATCCTTGGAGATTTTTTGGCCACTCGAATCATCCTCTTCACAGTGTGTTGAGACGATACAGACACTCGTCCAATTCCAGGTTGATTCATAACATTTCCAGTTGTCTGGATCTTCTTAATTATTGCCCTGATGGTGGAAATGGGCATTTTCAATGCTTGTGCTATTTTCTTATAGCCACTTCCCATTTTGGTGAAGCTCAACAACCTTTTGCCGCACATCACAGCTATATTCCTTGGTCTTACCCATTGTTACGAATGACTAAGGGAATTGTGTTCCCTCATTTTTATACCCCTGTGAAACAGGATGTCATGGTTGAATAATTTCCTGTTCCTAGTCACCCAGGTGTACTAAAATTTTTTAAAAAATCAGTGGGAATATACTTCAAATATATTTTTCTCACATTAATTCTTCGGGGTTCCAATAATTGTGGCACACATATATTTAATAAAGATATTTTTTTGATAAACCTGTGTTGTGTTTGCAATTGTTTGATATCCATGAGAGCAGAGTATTTTTGTGAATTTTTTTTTAAACAAAAGATCAAAACGTTAAACAATAAAGACAATTTTTCACAGCCTTCTTTGCTCATATTTACCAAGGGTGCCAATATTAGTGGAGGGCACTGTATAATATGTACGGAACATGTGTAGAGGCTTTTCCTATAATGTCTACACTCTTCACAATCCCACAGGAGGAACTGAACATCAGCGCTTATGGATGGGCCACACTGGCCATGGAGACAGACCCGAAAGTTCTAAGTGCTCTGATGTGGATCTGGTTAGAAAAACTAAAGGTAAGGAAGCAGTTAGACTAGTGATGAATCTCATTAGCACACAAACAGTACCCGCTTTGTATTCCGACTCATGTTGAAGTAAGGAATAAAACGCGACAATGTGTGCTGTTATAGGAACGTAAATCCACAATGGTGGTGGTGTAACATGGCTCAACACAACAGCACGCCTTGAAGTGTTTCATTCCTTTTATACCACAGTGATTTGCCAATTATTACAATTTTTAATATATTAATGAATGATGCATTATTCTTTTTAACAGTTTATAATTATTACATTTAAAGTTGTGGAACATCTGTGAGACAAGATTATTACTTATGTTATATACAGTAAGCATCTATGAAGAGTTGTTCCATCACCAGCCTCTCTTTCTTCCTCTCTCTTGAAGTTATTAAATATATATAAAAAAGACTTTCCTATGACATGAATCCTTCCATAAATGTTAAACATCTCTTTGCATTAATGTTCACCATATCAATGATTATACATTTCTTTGTTAAATAATGTTTTTATTCATAGTTTTATGAATCTGTAGCATCTGTAATACAAGTCCCTGTGAATAAGTTTGTGGAGAATGTATGAATTTAGTGGTGCTGTATATATATATATATATGAACCACGATGAAGCATCTTGCTTTCACCTAGTCGCTGTAAAGGTTTACAATATAGTGCTGTGTGTGTTAACAGGATCCTGTCCTGAGTGCAGACGACATAAGTAAACTAACAAATACGCCCGGTCCAAATCCCCTAAAAATGCTGCACAAGGTGACTTGAATAACCTGAAATCACACTGACCTAGCACTTTTTTTGAATAAAAATGTTTAATTGTCAAATATATGATACCATACTCCTGATGTAAACAGCTAACCTGAAGAACGTAGGACTTAAGAAATACAAAACTGAACTATTTCTGTCTCGCTGTCTTCGTCTCTGTGTGTGCATCTGTGTCATGTGTGTATGCACATTTTAGTCTCAGCGTAGCACTCTGTGTTGTTTGCTGAGCTGTGTGGCTCAAGTGACATCTCAGTGTCCACACCTTGAAGCCCCTGTCCTGCAGAAGCTTATCAAGGCACTGACCAGGGTAACAGTCGGCTGTGTATATGCTAATACATTTATGTGTTTATATTCTATATGTACGCTCACCTCATTATGCATGTGTGGGTTAGTGTGTCTTTGTGTCTGCATGCATTTTATGACAATGTATACGTGCCGGCAAAGGCAATGATGAGAATGATCAAAATGAATAATTAGTTTTACAAATGTATTTTAATTTTCTTAATATTGTTTTATTTGTACGCTCTGTTTTTCTTTCTAACAGTACCCTACAGAAGAAACAGAGAGCTATAATGTCTTGCTGAAGATGTTTGGAGCCAAAGTAAGAGATATCCAGCATCTCTCATGCTTCCACGTGGCTACAGGGATGTCAGCAATCGGAAAAATATATTAAAGTGCTGTGGACCAAATGGACCAAAAAAATGCATAAATAAATCCATTAAAATACACTGTTTTTCCCCTATGAACTGGGTGGCTTAGTGGTATGTTTGCCTCGCACTTCTGGGGTTGGGGATTCGATTCCCGCCTCTGCCCCTGCGTGCGCAAAGTGTGCATGTTGCAATGTTCTCCCCGTGCTTCGGGGGTTTCCTCCAGGTACTCCGGTTTCCTCATCCAGTCCAAAAGACATGCATTGTAGGCTGATTGGCATCTCTAAATTGTCCATCGTGTTTGAATGGGTGTTTGAATGCATTGCTTTTCCAGCATCTTCTGCGTATTTATCCACTTTAACACAGCGGCTATATGATGTTCAGATCCATCGTTTCACACTGAGGACAACTGAGGGACTCGTACAGTCACGACTATTACAAAAGGTGCAAATATTCACTGATGCTCAAGAAGGCAACACGATACGTTAAGAGCCACGGGGATGTAAACTTTTGAACAGGATGATTGGTCTAAATTGTTATATGCAGTATTTCATTTCGCAGCCAGTCATATTTAAAAGTCTGGCAGCCAGATCCAAATACATCTATTCCCTTTTGAGTTCCCATTCCAGTCTGGTTTCTCTCAAGGATTCTTCTTCAGGTCATTTCAGGGGGGATTTTTCTTGCAACTGTCACCTCTGGGTTGTTCATTAGGGATCTCAAGATACCTCCAGATTTCTCTAAAGCTGCTTTGTGACAATGCCTGTTGTTAAAAAGTTATACCTGGGGCTCAAAATAAAATCACCAAAATATAAACCTGGATACGAAAGCGTCTTTTGCATCTTGCAATCCACAGGTATATCAATTAGTGTAGAGTACTAATGAATGCTTGTTAGCTTTAATTATAGGTCTAATTCATTATAATCTGTAGAGATTGATTGAAAATGACAACTGCCATACAATAAACGATTATGTGACCAGGTGTGTCGAAGTAAGTAAGAGGCAAGTAAGTAAGTAGATTTGATTTATAAATCATATTTAAAACAAGAGTTGATTAAGTGTTGTAGTATAGAGGCAAGTTAAGATCATGTGATATAGCCTATGAAACCCTATATGATTATAGGGTATAATAATCGACCATGGTGGTGGTGTAAGGTGAGGCTGCTCACAAAGCGTGAACTGTCCTTCAAAATGTGTCTCCATGGTGACGCGACGTCATAGTGACAGCGAAGTAAACATTCAGAATCTCAGCTGTTTATATGTGGTCTGAGCTGCACGTGCGTTCCAGCGTCGTCCGCGCGAGCTTCAGTTGCGACATTTCCTAAAATATCACAATATTCCTTTCTCACTTTTTTTCTCTCTGTTTTTTTTTTAATCGGAAAAAGAAAGCACACCGTGCGTTTTTTTTTTTGGTTCTATTAGAGCAAGTTCTCTGATTTCAGGTGAGTGTTAAGAATAGAATTTAGTCTAAATGTAAAAGGACTGCTTGTGATACAGGGTTGTTTGTGTTTAGGAGTGTGATTGGAGGACGACTTTAAAGTGAAGCTGTAGTCATATAATTTCTATTCCATTTCAGGTAAACAAACTAATTCATGTCTGTTAAGTTACTGTTACCGCGTCCTTGCTCGTGCGCTTCGCAATCCCTGTTGCTATGACAACGTAGCATTCACGCGCTCCTTTGCTATTCCTTGTCTTTTCAATCTGAACGATAGAAATTCACCTTCGCATGTTTGTTCTGAACCCAGGATGAGTGCATATTCTCATTCATAGTGGAGATGCATTGTTTCTGGAATGCCTGCACAGCAAAATCAGCAGTGTTGATTTAACACCCACAGTGTGTTGACACTTTCAAAGTCAGATTTACAAATATATGAATTCAACAGAGTAGCATAAATTCACCATTCAACTGGCTGCTTGCACATGGTTATGTTTCATATCCCATATCAGCATTCTTTACACACACACATAGGTAAGGTACATATCTGGCCAAAGAAGAAAGTTAAATTTATAGCAGCTCAGAGAGAGCGCATTTGCTCTGCACCCTCTGTGTGTTCTTAATTTGCCATCACAATTCCACAATTCCTACTCATTCAGTACAAATGAAAGTGTTTATACAGTCCACAGCAAAAAGTCAAATGTAGTTTTATTCTTTAAAATAACTATTTTTTTCTTATCTTGTTTTATATAATTTTTTAGTTATTATTAAAAAATGGCCGGTCTTTTATTTTTGTCGTGGACTGTACAGCAGTGTATGCATGGTCTTACCTTTACTTGTAAATGAAGTCCATTCGCCTATCCTTCTGGACAAACATCTCTATGACTTTGGTGTAAAAGTCCTCTTCATCTTCATTTAGTTTTAAAAGTCTCTGGCATCGGTCTTCCATTATTTATCACTTCCAGTTTTGATTGAAAGTCCAGTTTTGATAAATGCTTTAGGTTTTAGCTTATATATATATATATATATATATATATATATATATATATATATATATATATATATATACATAACCGTCCATTTTTGCAGTCAGGGCAAAAAAATAAATAAATAAACGGACTGATGCGGTGCACTTGACTTTCTCTACTTGACTTTTTTAGCTAGCATATTACCCACAAATTGTGGGCCACAATGCCATTTGTCTGTAATACGTGGAGAAGAATAATAGCAGAACAAGCCCGTATGCTCACACACGCCCCATTCAGTGAGGCAGAGGTACTGGCTGCCTCCCCTCCTGCTTTTTCACTGCGGCGTTATTTCAGATCTGCAAGACTAATATGTTATACACATACGTGAAATACATGACCTAGACTATGGAATGTGAGGACATATAATAAAAGTGTGTACAAACACTACATTGGTGACATACAGAGAGATGAATTGCACGTGCTCAAGTTCAGCAAAAAAAAGAGCAGCTCAACCCAGTTTGTGAGGGATTGCGCAATCCGAGTGGAGGCTCAGCTCGCCGCTGCCTCCCTTCGCGTCGTTCCCCCATATTTGAACAGGAAAATACACAAATTCTGCGATATTGACTATAAAAATCATTGGAATAATTGGAATCATGCAATAATTACATTTCTATCACAGATCAGTGGACAAATATTTATTTATTTTTAATCATTATTATTTTTTTTTTTACATTTCATGATGACTCAGGGGAGGCACAGTATTCATATAAGTCCACTGGACTCAAATAAACACTCTGGGTGTTAATTCATCTCTATGGATTTTACTGTGTGTGTTATTTGTTGAGTTTCTGGAGAGTAGGTATGGCCAGTCCTGATCCGTGGGTTGGTTCCTGGAGGCCTCACAAGCCAAGAGGTCCTATTGCTGCACTGTACCGCGGCCCTGGGCCCAAGTATGCCCTCCCAGCGGTTACAGGTAAATGATCGAGCAAACAGAATCAAAACGAAGGGTCCTGGGCTCTCAGGTTGCTTGTAGACTCTCAGAAAGAAGTGTGCCTAAACTGTACTGTAGCTTTTTATTCCTTTAACGTGTACGAGTGTGAGTCAAATGTAAATCTTAAAAGCGTGACAGTTGCAAATAGACATTTCCATCCATCCATTTTCTATACCGCCTATCCTACAGGGTCACGGGAAACCTGGAGCATGGGGTACAAAGTAGGGTGCACCCTGGACGGGGTGCCAATCCGTCCATCGCAGGGCACAATCACATACACATTCACACACCCTACATACACTACGGACACTTTGGACATGCATGTCTTTGGAATGGAGGAGGAAACCTGAGTACCCGGAGGAAATCCCCGCAGCACGGGGAGAACATACAAACTCCACACACACACAGGGCAGAGGCAGGATTCAGGATATGAACCCCCGACTCTTGCGGCGTGAGGCGACTGTGCTAAACACTAAGACACCATGTGCCCTCAGTAGACTTTTATGACAACTATTTTCAATAATCAAGATTTTCATTTGACTCAGCCTTGTATCTTTCATCTGGAAATGTGGATATAGTGGACCTTTAAAAAAATATGTGGTGTATAATTGGACTGTGATTACACTGTAAAACAGTTACTGTAAAACATTTACTGTAAAACTTACAGCAAATAACTGTGAAACATATTCAGAGTAAAACGCTGTAATACCTTTACAGAGAACATTACTGTTATGTTTACAGTATCATACTGTATATCTTCAGTAATATACTGTAAATTTTGCAAATCAAATACTTGTAATTTAATTATAGTATAAAGTAAACCATAATCCAGTAATGTGCAGAATACAACTAAGCATAAGGTTAACCATGGCAGCTTTATAGTATATAAAAATATGATGATGATGATGATGATGATGATTATTATTATTATTATTATTACATACTAAATGTAGAAAGGTGTATGCTTGAGTGTACCACCCCAGTGACAAGGAATGGTACAGTACCCTTGTTTTTTCTGAGTGTATTGCAATTGTTACAGATTTATTCCTGCATGTGCTTTTTGCTGATCAGGTGAAAGTGGGCATGACCCACGGAAATGGAAAGCTCCTGCATACAGTTTTGGAATACAGCATCAGCAATTAAGCGACAGCTGCTCGCCCGGACCTGGCTACCTCATACCCTCCAATATCACCAGAATCGGACGCGATGGCAACCCTGCGTATTCGCTAAACAGTCGACCCAAAGACCCTCAGCTATTCCAGACCCCAGGACCAGGTTGGAACACACCCACACACACAATGAACCTGCTTACACACGTACGGTAAAGTGTAGCTTGAAGAAAAGTCTAAATATATATATATATATATATATATATATATATATATATATATATATATATATATATTTTTTTTTTTTTGCAGGGACTTATCACCCTGAGACATCAGCAACAGCAACCTTTTATTCTGCTCCTGCATACTCACTGCACCCTCGGACCAAATTGTTCCGTAATGACCAAACACCAGGTACACACTACACCTCAGCATGAATCGCACATCAGATGCAGATTCTTATCCTCTAGCATGGACTAATTCTGTTTTTCCTCCACCCAGGGCCTGCTGCGTACATGCTTCCCCCAGTGCTCGGGCCAAAATCAGTGAGTAAAAGATCTGCCCCGAACATCTCCCTCAGAGGCCGCAGCAATATTGGCAGCTTCCATGAAGATTTAAAGAAGGTAAAAATCACGTGAAATACACGTAAAAAAAAAAAAAAGGAAACGATGGAGATCTATGTTTTTTTTAATGATAATAAATTCCTATGCTTCTCTTAGACACCAGGTCCTGGGACTTACACAGTTGTGGATCCAAACGTGTACAGACCAAAATCCCCGCAGTACAGCATTGTCGGCCGCAACAGCTTTCCTGGAGATACGACCAAGAAGCCAGGGCCTGGAGCTCACTATCCAGAGCAGGTAGGTCATAGATCTTTTTTCTATATAGGACTTTCTATTGACATAGACATAGACATAGTGCCCAAACTGAACCCTAACCTTAACTTCAGTAACTTACATTATTTTTTTTCTTCACAAAAAGTAGTTTCTGTTAAAAATAAGCATGTTTTTATATCTTAGTGGGGACCAAATATCTTCACAAGTATAGGAATATCTGACAGTTTGTACCTTGTGAGCACATGTAGTTGGTATAAATTATCCTTAAAAACTGATGGATATATATACATATATATCTTTGTAGGTGAACTTCACAAGAACCAAAGCTCCCAGCTTCTCCTTTGGTATCCGTCACTCGGAGTACACTGCCCCACTGATCCTGGATATCGCTGATTAACCATCACCTCACTCTTTTCTCTTAATAAAGACTGTGAAGCAGCAGAGACTCGCTAAATAACTCTGCAACACTTCAAATAAACCTTCCACAAATTAATTAGCAAGCCAGTTTACCACTGATCTGAGCCAGAGAACATGAAAATACACAGCTTATGTTTTTTGAGAGCGGTCTAGAGTGCAGTTTCTAAATAAAACTAACAGTTTGATCCATTTGTTGTTCTTACAGTACAATATGAAGAGAAATATACATAGGGCAAACAGCTCTGATCAGTAACATCGCCACATAGTGTCCTTGTTCAAAATCAAGTGGCTTGTAAGTAGTTAAAATGACAAACCGTTTAGTGGTGTTGCATAAATCATTCAATTTCTTACCAATGTGCTATATTTATTTAAAATTAAATGTATGGATTTAAATTTCTGTCGGTTGAGTGGAGTACAGTTAAGTAAAGATTTCCTGGCTGCTAATGAGTCTGCTGTCTCTAACAGTGTATTTAAATGAATGTTAAATGTTGTTGCATCAAGCTGCAGGTAGGTAACCAGTTATTTTAAACGAAATCTCCTTCCCCAACACAATGAACATATAAATGAATCATAACGTGCATTAGACAACAAGATTTCTGACATTATTGCAACATCTCAGAATAGGAAAAATTACTCTGCATTGGGTGAGAGATCCAGTACTATAACTTCTAATATACAACTAATTTGCTTTTCTTATTCGCGGTTAATCCTACAACTAATCAGAACACAAGTCAAATATTAAATACAATGTTTTGTGTGTGTTTATGGTAAATAAGGACACAGTCTCAGTGATGTGAAACCTGGTCATGCAGCACAGTCCTTTACCTGGGTTACACAAAGATTATTGAATGTTAATAGCTCCCTCTTGTGGAGAATCTTCAGTACTGTATGTACATATCTGTGTGAATCGTGTGCTAACTCAGTAAGTGGATTAGCTATTCTCAATTTGCCCCCAGTTGTGACCAGATGTGTGTAGAGTACCCAAACATAATTTGGGTTAATAATGTTAATAATTACTTGAGTAAGAGTAATAAACTATCCCAATGAAAAGACTCAAATAGCAATTAAGCTACTAGTTACTTCGGATCTGATTAAAATGAAGGGAAAAATCCTGAATCTCAGACTACATGGAGAGCTATAAGTCACACCTCTCTTTGAAAGTCTGTCTGTTCTGTTTATACGATATCAAACCTGGGTTCAATATGAATCAGCATATCCCAGTCCTGTGATGAGCATAATAACACACAACCTGACATTTTCAACACAAAATCTCACACACACACACTCCAAAAAAACAAAGGTTTTCCTGACAGTTGACTGTCTTTATTTTCACAGCATGTTAACAACACAAACTTGTCAGCATCTGCATTTAAACAGGACAACAGAGAACAACAGAGACATCATTATATGTGATCTAAACAAATTATTAAAACTACATACTGTATATATTCATGCATGTTTAACAGTAACGGAACGCCATGAATGTAGCGAAGTAACGTTATTAAAAATGAATTTGAGTAAGCGTATAAGTATGGCCAGTTAAACCTACTCTTAAAGTACTTTTTACTCAAGTAAGTGTAATGAAGTAAATGTAGTGCGTTACTACCTACCTCTGATTGTGACTGAGTGAATGTGAATGTATGTGTGTGTGTATGTGTGTGTGTGTGTGTGTGTGTGGTCTCTGTGATGGAATGGCAATGGCATCCCATCCAGGGCTCCCAGTGTTCCTAACCCATGATAAAATCACTACATCTGACTACATTGATGTTCACTGCATATTAGAAGGCTTTTTCAGTAGTTGTGAGGTAGATGATCCAGCATCTCCGCAGCCACATAAACACATTTTGGCAAGCAGCAATTTGTTATTACATAGATTGTATTCACATAACTCCTAGTCACACATTTAGCATATTCATTTTTGTCTTACATTTACAGATAATGCTTAATACTTAGGTACATATGGCCCTGCAAGACCAGCTAGCATTCCTCTAAAAAAAAAAATTAGGACTCTGTCTCAGAACAGCAGGCTCACAGCTCAGACAATGAGCATTAAAAGCATCATACCACACCAATGTGACAAAGAATTGATAGCAAAACACGTGTGCTGTGAGGTTCAGAGTCGGTCTGCCAGTCAGGAGATGTTTTTACAGTGTTTGCAAATACATGTTTTAGGATATTGTCTTCTCTCAGTCATTCCATAGCAAAGTAGAAGATAAAGGAAACATTAGATCTCCTGTCAGACAAGTGTGACTGATGATGGTTTAATGATTTCCCATTCATCTGCTGAATACTTCTGTCTTTTTCAGTGTAACATAACATTAAAGTTAACATTGTCTACTATCCACTACTATTTTACTTTTACTGTTATTTAGTATCTCAAAAGTTAATTCTTTCACTCAGTCATCTTCAGTAAACACTAAATCCTGGTCAGGGTAAGGATGTTTTCCGAACGCGAAGTGAAGTACAGGCTTGTTTGTGTTAAAATCAATATAATACACACTCTCTCATGGCTTAATGCTTTATTATTGACCGTGATAATTTGCATTGGCACACTACTTCAAAACAGCTATTATCATGGCTCCCAGGTGCAATTCTATCGTGGACCACTAGGGGCACCCTGACTGTGCTTGCAGAACTTCTTCTGTTGTCTCACTGATTTCCTGTTTTATCATGCTCACCTGTTTGTTGTTTTTCTTTATTAGTTAACCTATTTAAGTTCCCTGTTTTCTTTCATTTGTGGCTGGAGCAGTATGTTCAGGTTATGTTATGGTCTTCCTTCCTTCCTTCCTTCCTTCCTTCCTTCCTTCCTTGTATTATACTTAGTCTTTTTGTAGTGTTGGGTCCGAGTCGAGACCAAGTGCTTAACCAAAAGTCCAAAAGGGACCGAGCTGGACTCAAGTCCGAGTCCTTAATTGCAGAGTCCAGAAAGTAATTAAATTCTAAAAAAGATTCGAAATTGCAATTGTAAGCTCAACACTGAGCTGTTAGATTAATATTTTAACCTTCACAAACCAATTGCAACATAAATGTAACAAAAAATACCTCTTTTACATTGTGGCATTGCTATTTAATATTTTTTTTTAATAAAAAAAAAAAATAGTTTCAATAAAAAAGGGATATAGAGGTATACGTAGAACTTTTATTATATTACAAGTGTATAAAAATACAAAATAACCTGTTTTGTTATAGTATCACCCTATTTTGTGTCCTCCAGTTCGAGTTGACATTTTAGTTATTTGATAGAGATAGAGTGTACAGAGTAGAGTTACATTCAGCAGCATGTCATAACAAGGTTCATGCTTTATTACTGCTTTTAATCTGTCTATGAATCACAACAAACTCATTTCTGGAACACAGCTCTGTTCTTCCTTTTTCATTTTAATTTCTAAAATGAATTAAAAAAAAATCCCCATCAGCAGGTTTATGATATTCACTACATTAATAAGTACATTTCACATGAAATCCAAGACTGGAATCACCAAATGCTAATGTTTAGGGGCGGGCGATATGACTACAATCTTATTTAAATTGTTTATTAGACTGCTCACTTTAAGACCTAATGCACTGATCCAATATACTGTATTGACACACCTCCGATTTTTACAACAATTTTTACTCCCAACTGTTTACATTCACTTAAGATATAACCGACTGTGTTTGCATGAATACTCAGCCAGACCTGCATTTTGACATGATGTGTGTGTATTTATTTGACTGCCCAAGCGTAATAAGCCACTAAAGAGAATTTAATAGTCTCTATGCACGAACGCTGCTTCCATATTATGGGGCAGTGGTGGCTTGGCAGTTAAGGCGCTGGGTTACTGATCGGAGGTCAGGGGTTCAAGCCCCAGTGCTGCCAAGCTCCCACTGTTGGGCCCTTGAGCAAGGCCCTTAACCCTCTCTGCTCCAGCGGTGCTGTATCATGGCTGACCCTGTGCTCTGACCCCAGCTTCCTGACATGCTGGGGTATGTGAAGAAAAGAATTTCACTGTGCTGTAATGTATATGTGACCAATAAAGACTCATCATTATTTCCGGTAGAATCTCAGCCAGCGACTTTACTTTTGTATAGCATTAAATATATAGTGAAGTGTACTACCAGCAAAACTCGGATTCATTTTATTCATTCAGCTATTATAGGTATTATTGTTATTATTATTATAGTATTATTAGTATTATATATAATTCTATTAATGGCTTCCAGAAAGTTAAGGTATCAACAGCAGGAAGACAATAGTTCGGCCGAACATGTTTCAATGTTTATATGTTTAAATGCGTCTTCATATTTTTTTTAGTCTGCATCAGTGATTAAAAGTAAATGTAATGAAGGTTAATGTTTTATTTAAAAAACAAACTCAAGTAAAAGTACTATGATTTAACTATACTCAAAAAAGTACCATTACAATGAACCATGTACTCAAGTTGTCAGGGACTGGAGGAGGAGGTGGATGCAAGTGCAGATAATTTATTGTATAAAGTACATTTTAATTAGATAAATAAATACAAATAATGCAAAGACAGGAATGAACTGACAGAAAACGGAGACTTAGCTAGATTCGCTAGTCGGATATAGCATGAGAATACTCACCCTAAAAATTGTCGATGTAACTCGAAATATATAAGCCCTTCTCTTTCTTACTGTTGGGTGTAACAACTGACTGCCTCACAATATAACTAATATCATTCACAGTAATCTGGGGAAGGTATTGTAAACATTGAGTGTAATAAGTCTTACTTTCCTGCGCCATCTTTACACAGTTATCACCAAAGCGGCTTCTGGCGCGGCACCGGATGTAACTGAGCTGGCTGAGATAAAACACAGAAGCGATTGAGCATAGAGTTCATTTGGTACACGATGAGGCAGATTTCTGTGCGCACTTCAGGTGTGTGAAGAAAAGCCATATAGTCAGGAAGGGAGAGTACGTTCGTTCATAATCCAAGTCCAGGATTGAGTACCCAACTCTATCTTTTTGATAGTTTAAGTATTTCTAGCCTTGTTTATATAGTATTTCTGGTTGTTCTGGTTCCCTGGTGTTTCCTGGTTTTCTGGTTCCTCGTGTCTGTTTCCCTGTGTCCTGTTTTTTTTAAAATAAAGAAGTTCTGCACATATATCCGCCTCCATGGACTTTCCCCCTTAACAGAATGCTCCAGCTACACATGGATGCAACAGAACTCCAGTGCTGTGATGGGAGTGGGTTTTGGCTCTTGAGGTTCACCTATAGGAGGTATATTTGGGGCAGTGGGATAGACTGGATTAGGAGACGGTTTGTGGTTAGAAGCTGGAGGCTCGCCGCTGCACTCGTACCCCGCCCCACTGAGATCATCGGCTCCCTGCTGAGGACGTCGCAACCTCAGCAAGACCTCTGTGTCTTGCTGAGGTTGTCACCCTACTTCCCTGTCTTGCTGCGGATGTTGCTCTGCTTTGTTCAGCTGAGGACATCGCTCTGCTTCATGGTCCCATTACGGCCATCAACCTCCGCCCGTCCCAGCTGGTGAATTTACCCTTCCACCCCAACCCCGCCCCCCACCTTGTTGGCACAGCACTGCTCCCTTGCTCATCTGGGGACGTCCCTCCGCCTCCCATCTCGGCTGGTGACGTTGTTCCGCCTCTCGTCTTGGCTGGGGACGTCGCTCTGCCTCCCGTCTCTGCTGGGGACGTCGCTCCGCCTCCTGTCTTGGCTGGGGACGTCGCTCCGCCTCCCGTCTCGGCTGGGGACGTCGCTCCACCTTCCGTCTTGGGTGGGGATGTCGCTCTGCCTCCCGCCTTGGGTGGGGACCCCGCTCCTTTCCATTTGATGTTATTTGTACTATACATAGTCTTTTTGATAGTTTAATTATTTTCTAGCCTTGTTTATATAGTATTCCTTAGTTTCTGGTTGTTTTGGTACCCTGGTGTTTCCTGGTTTTCTGGTGTTCTTAGTGTCCGTTTCCCTGTGTTCTGTTTTTTTAAAAGAAGTTCTGCATCCATGTCCATGGACACTCCCCCATGACAGCTATTAGCTACACAAACGTCCCTGATTCTTCTATTGTCCTTGACAGGGGTGTCCAATCTTTTCTGCCAAGGGCCGGTGTGGGTGTAGGTTTTCATTCCAATCAAGTAGGAGCCACACCTGATTCCACCTGGTGTTTATACAGTTGAGCTTGGCTTTCAATAGATTCAGGTGTGGCTTCTGCTTGGGAAGAGTGAAAACCTACACCCACACCGGCGGTTTCCAGAGAAGATTGGACAAGCCTGCTCTATGATCATTCAATTTTATACTGTCACATATCCATGTTTGTACAGTACAGTGAAATATTGTATTGCTAGAAAACTAGGGACAGCCATGATCCAGCATATCTTGTAGGGATTTCAGGATTTCCTCAATGACCAATCAGTGGCAGGTTGGCAATGCAGGGATTTGAATTCATAACTTTCTGAGTAAGACACCACCACTGCTCAAAATGATTGTTTAGCCTGAGTTAAGTCATTGTGTCAGGTATTATCTAACTGTGCATCTGAATGGTCACTGAAGACTTTACTGGTAATATTCTCAGAGGATGGAGTTTGCAGTGGCTGTAAAAATAAGGGAAAACTCTCTCCCTAAAAGATTGTTTAAAGATGTGCAGACAGATGTTACGGGCTGAGTCAGTAAAGATCACCTTTCCCTTGTTAAAGTCCACGGTAACCCTGATCCTCTCAATCTTCTTGCTAACCCGCAACAGCGTCAGGATCTCAGGTGCATATCCTTTACCGTATTTGTCATTGCAAAAGCCCACATACCACAACCCAAACCGCGAGAGATTTTCTCTGTGCTCATACACAGACTCTGAGATGATTCCCACGGCCCAGGCTGTGTTGTCTCCAACCTCGACATCCCAGCAGTGTGTGCCTGAATTAAAGCCCTCAGAGCCTATGACGCTCACATAACCCTCAAACCTCTCTGAGTTATCAGGAAGCTGCTGAAGCTCGCCTTTATACGCCACCGTGATCAGATCATCAGACACTATGAGGCCAGCGTGGGCAGTGTTGGGGTCAAACACCACAGGGGCTAGAAAGAGAGAGGGAAAAAGAGAACGAAGAGGTGTGAAAAAAGCTATATACTACATACTTTTCATGGAAGTTTTCTTGAGCTACTTCAGAAAATTAAAAAAAGAACTGAATTATGAATAAGTAGCATTGAAAAAAACAAACTTGCAGTACAATACCCTTAGTACTCACTGTATTGTACAAAGCCGTGCATCTTCTCTGACACTTGGAAGCTCAGGTTGCTCAGATGCTTTGCCACATTGATCAGAACTCCAGATAATTTCTCTGGATTTTCTAGTTTGGCTTGAGTTCTAGAAGAAAATTAGAAAGTTTAGTTTGGAGTGAGAATAAAAGAGGAGACCAAAAAACAGTCTATGTTTTACTCACCTTTCAAGTAAAGCATTGTAGTTCTACAAAGAAAAAAAAGAAATATAAATACAGTGTTAATTGTACGAAAAGAACAAATGAACCATACAATAATTTCACAAGTAGTAGCTGAAACAAATGCGGTCTGCTGTTTTACCAACAGAAATGGCAAATCTTCTCCTTGTATCTGTTTCTCAATGGCATTGATGGTGTCAATGACACTGGATATTTTAATTGTGATCTTGTCAATCTTTTTCTTCATTGTCTGACTTCTCTGCTCCTCTTCCTCTTTCAGTGCAGTTATTCTGGCCTCCTCTTCATTCCAGAGAAACTGGTGAAGCTTCTTGAATTCTCCCCTGACCATTGCCTCTGTGTGTTGGCTCTGCTTCTAGAGAGAGAGAGAGAGAGAGAGAGAGAGAGAGAGAGAGAGAGATACAGATACAGAGTATATGTAAATATCTTTATTGAAATATAACAGTACTTAAAGTACTCTTGGTCCTCACCTTAATATGCTCTCTGGTATTAACACAGGACTGTTTGAAGTCCTCATAGATTTTAATCTTCTCATGTAAGGGCTTCAGTTTCATTTTGAGTGCCTGCTGCAAGGGGGGTTAAAACAAGGAAATATTACAAAAATAAATACTGTGTAATAGATCAGCAAACCAATACTTTTTACTACGTCTCAAATATCTGAACATGTGCATTGCACAAGACTTTCAGGAAAATTATGTTGTCAAAATCAGCCTTTTGTTTTTCCATTAGCAAGGCAGAAAGTTCAAAAGTCTGGGAGGACTCGTTTGACAGGACTTTGCACTCCATGGGCTCTGCAAAGAATATCTTTCTTTAAACATGACTGAAGTTTACATATTTGCTCTAAAACATTAGCCAATTGTAAATGTGAAGCATTAAAAACTAAAGATACAAGAAAATATGTATTGTATTGTATTTAAAATGTTAAACTACCTCCATACCTTGAGGTCTTGTGATGCTTCCCGTATGGAGCAGACAGTGTGCCTGCTGTGTAATGTGGAGTCCTTGCACTTGGTGCAGAGAGGCCTCTGATCCTTTACACAGAACAGAGTAAGAGCTTTATGGTGTATACTGCAGAGCCCCTCCATTTCCACTGACATCCTCCGGTTCCGCTCCTTCAGTACCGCCTCGCACATGTTGTGCAGCACGATGTTCAATGGAGGCTCAGGGGTGGAGGACACGGTCCTGCAGATGGGACACTCTTGAGCTCCTCGCTGCTGCCAGAAAGTGTGCAGGCAGCTTTTACAGATGCTGTGGGAGCAGGACAGGAGTAAAGGCTCCCTGAAGATATCACAGCACACAGGACAGGAGAAATCATCTTCAGTCAGAGAGGGTCTGGAAGCCATGTTGTCGCATGTAGAGGCAGTGGAGCATCTGTCTCTCCTGGTAGCCTTCTGAAATTTATACTGAATACAGAGCTGTAGGGTGGAGCCAGTGTGAACAGTCACACTGGACACAAACACACACACACACACACACACACACACACACACACACGCACACACACACACACACACACACACACACAGAGAGAGAGAGAGAGACACACACAGAACTGTTTGCACTAATGATTAGCCATTAGATTCATTTTACAACTGTTTAAAAAAAGTTCATGTAGAGATTAACATGGCAACCCTGCAAAAATAGAACTATTTAAATCAACTTGATGTTTGAATTTATAAACTTCTAACCAAGACATTTAATAAGTAATTAAATGAATAGAAATAGACTTTAAACAACATGTTTTTGGATGTTCAGTTCATCATAGCAAAAGCAACTTAATGGTTCATGATAAACCTGTAACAGAATGTAACAGCTCAACTCCAGAAATGTCTATTTCTAGCCTGCATATGAAGATTGTTTGTAGTACTCATACTAGAGTATTTCAGATTCCTTTCCATTTTTAACCTGTGAGTGCTGTCTTTAACTCTTTCATGTTTTAGATTATAAAGAATCACACCTAAGATCATAGAGGACATCATTTCTGGCTCAGAAAATCTGGAAGCCTACGTGCGAATGATATGGTATGTATGAAATGTTGACAGGGGACATATTTTAAGAATGGAACAGTGAGATTAATTGTCAAGATAACTTGATTAATGGACATTGCGATAATAAAAAAATTATTTTCTACACCATGACCTTTTACCCAGATGTTGCCTGAACTTTGGCACAGATATTGTACTGAATTAAGAGTAAATATGCTTGCATTATAGATGTGGAAATCGGTAATATTGAGGTTATAGACCTATCTGTATAAGGTTTTGTTTCTGTAAACAATTCTGCATTATCTGATTTGGGTAAGTAGAATCTGATAATATTGAATTTCTATGTTTAGTGTGTAAAAATATATTTTTTGTCTGCTTAGAAAATGCCAACTAAAAGTTAAAGTTAATGTTAATTTGTAAGATCTGCTCAAGTGTGTGAATTAACAAATATTTTTAAAAGAGCGGTGAAATTAAAGAGCAGATACAGTCGGGTCCAAAAGTATTCGGACAGTGGTGCAATTTTCGTAATTTTGCCTCCGTACACAACCACAATATGTGTGGTTAATGTCTCTTTTCATTTATATGCTGATGATAACCAGTTGTACATATCGTTGAAAGCTGGTGACTCCATTCAACCACTGTTGGACTGTCTTGACGATATTAAAAAATGGTCAACAAATAATTTTCTCCAACTTAATGAAGACAAAACCAAAATAATTGTTTTTGGTACCCATGAGATTGAGAGATGGTCTCACAAATGAGCTCCGTAATCAGTTCCCCTCAAATTTTTATGATAGGAACCTTGGTATCATCCTGGACTCAGAATTATGCTTAACCAAGCAAATAAATTTGGTCGTTATGAATAGTTTTTTTTTTTTTTTTTAATCAATTATGGATTATTTCTAAACTTAAAACATTTTTGTCTTTCCGAGATTTGGAGAAGGTTATTCATGCTTTTATCACATCATGCTTAGATTATTGTAATTCATTGTACTTCGGTCTTCCTCAGTCATCTCTTGCTCGTCTCCAGATGGTTCAGAATGCAGCTGCAAGGCTGTTGACCAAGGCAAAGAAATTTGATCATGTAAGATTCTGTTGTTTGTCTTTAAAAATCTTAATGATCAAGCTCCTTCTTATCTCAAAGATCTTCTTACAACACATTCATCTAACAGATTTCTAAGATCTTCTGACAGGTTTCTTCTGTATGTCCCTCGAGCCCGTTTAAAAACTAAGGGGATAGAGCTTTTTCAGTTGCTGCCCCTCATTTATGGAATCATTTGCCACTGGATATCTGCCTTGCATCTTCAATTACCACTTTTAAAAAGAGGCTGAAAACATATCTCTTCTCCCAGGCATTTTAATCAAATTTTTACTATTGTCTGTTGTCTGTCTTTATTTGGTTTTATTCTGTTTTCTATTTTACTTTTCTTTACTCTGTTCAGCACTTTGGTCAGCTTTGCTGTGTTAAATGTGCTTTATAAATAAAATTTACTTACTTTCTTAATTTACACAATAGATTTGAACTAAAGCAATCCCGATGTGATCGAATGAAGACATTCAGCTTTAATTCAATGGCTTTTACAAAAATATTGCATTAACCATTTAGGAATTACTGCCATTTTTTCAGAGTCCCTCCATTTTCACAGGCTCAAAAGTAATTGGACATAATCATAAATATAAGGACTCTATAAGGATTATTTTTAATACTTAAAAGGATGGAACCCACAGACATCAGCAAAGATCTCCATTGAGATGCTTTGCCAGGCCTTTACTGTACCCACCTTCAGTTGCTGCTTGTTTGTGGGTCTTTCTGCCTTCAGTTTTGCCTTCAGTAAGTGAAAAGTAGCTCAATTGGGTTGAGGTCAGTTGACTGATTCTGCCATTTAAGAACATTACATTTCTTTGCCTTAAGAAGCCCTTGGGTTGCTTTTGCAGTATGTTTTGGGTCATTATCCATCTATACTGTGAACTGTACCGTCCTGTTGGTTTTGCAGCATTTGACCGAATCTGAGCAGAAAATATAGCTCTATACACTACAGAATTCATCCTGATACTTCTATCAGCGGTCACATCATCAATAAACACCAGTGACCCAGTTCCGTTGGCAGCCACACATGCCCATGCCATAACACTTCCTCCACCATGTTTGCAGATGGTGTACCAACTACAATACACAAGGACGATGATGAATATCAGCTTTAGCACTTTATTCAAGAAGAAATATCCAAGCACAGTAAGTAATCTGCAAGTCAAATAAATGTAATTTCCAATCAATGATTGCGCCACACAAGGCAAAATAATGGAAAGATCACAGTAACAAGAAACTTAATTGAAACGCGATTGAATAATTTGTCTTTAACATGAAAATGATTTGTCTGATTAGATTATTGAACAGATTGCTCATCAAATTTAAAGCTGGCTTAAACATAGTTCCCACACCACAGTAATGTTCTTTATTTTTTACTTGCAATTAATTCAGAGAAACAAGAATATCCCTTAACTTCTGGAAACTCCCAATACTCTCTCAATACTCTCTGAATAGTCTCTCAATACTGTGCTTGTTCACTTTAAATCAGGCATGAGAATCTTATGGCCCTTAGGCTGGGACTGGCCTGATAAATTTTATAATCTGGCCCACCAAATGAATTTAGAATCAAATTTATAAGTTAAAATGGTTTTGTGGACTTTAATTAAATTGAATGTTTTGCAAAAAGAACTAGTGCCATAAACTCAGCTACAGACAACATATGCTAATGATATGTAATTCTTTATTAGCAAACAAAAAAATGTTATCATGTCACTTTCCAAAATAACTAATTTTGGGGTTTCACAATGGGGTTGCAAGGCACCTATATATTTCATTCACTGTGTGCAAGACAGGAGAGCTCACCCTTGGGAGCTGCCAGTCCATCACAGGGCACCATCCACACACTCATACACACACATCTAAGGGCAATTTAGTATAGCCAGTGCACCCATCTACAGAACACACTACTTACTGTGCTGAATGGTAGCATTGCCTCATTTGAAATTTCCCCGAGATGTGAATGAGTACATAAGTGTGTGTATGTGTGTGGGTTTGGTGCCTTTGTTGTAGCCTCAGATTCCTGTTCTTGGCTGACAGAAGTGGAACCCAGTGGGATCTTATAAAAATATTAATAATAATAATAATAATAATAATAATAATAAAAAGCAGTGATGGCTTGAAGGTTAAGGCTCTGGGTTACTGATCGGAAGGTCGGGGGTTCAAGCCCCTGTGCTGCCAAGCTGCCACAGTTGGGCCCTTGAGCAAGGCCTTTAACCCTCTCTTCTCCAGGGGCGCTGTATCATGGCTGACCCTGTGCTCTGACCCCAACTTCCTAACATGCTGGGGTATACAAAGAAAATAATTTTACTGTGCTGCACTGTATAAGTGACAAACAAAGACTCATTATCTTCTGCTGTTGTATTTCACCATGTTGTGCATTCTGAGATGCTTTTCTGCTCACCATAGTTGTAAAGAGTGACTACTTGAGTTACAGTAGCCTTCCTGTCTGCTCAAATTACAGAGGCCATTATCATCTGTCCACCTGCAGAACTACCACTCACTGGATGTTTTTTTGTTCATCATTCTGTATAAACTCTGTAGACTGTTCTGCAGGGAAGTTCAGCACTTTGCAGCACTTGCTGATTGGATAATTGCATGAGTGAGCAGGTGTACAGGTGCTCTCATTAAAGTGGCCTGTGAGATATATGTACATACATTATATATATAATACACACACATTTGGCTTTTTTTTGGTAGGGAATAGTCTGTTCATCTGCAATGTACATAATAAGATACCATTTAAAGAGACACAGCTTTGGTGTCTGGTATTATCTAACTGTGTATCTGAATGGGCATTGAAGATTTTGCTGGTAATATTCTCAGAGGATGGAGTTTGCAGTGGCTGTAAAAGTAAGGGAAAATCCTCTCCCTAAAAGATTGTTTGAAGATGTGCAGACAGATGTTACGGGCTGAGTCAGTAAAGATCACTTTGCCTTTGTCAAAGTCCACTTGAACCCTTATTCTCTGGATTGTCTTGTTAACCCGCAGAGGGGTCACGAACTCAGGTGCATATCCTTTACCATATTTGCCGTTAGAGAAACCTATATACCATATACCAAACCGTGAGTGGTTCTCTCTCTGCTTACACACAGACTCTGAGATGATTCCCACGGCCCAGGCTGTGTTGTCTCCAACCTCAACATCCCAGCAGTGTGTGCCTGAATTAAAGCCCTCAGAGCCTATGACGCTCACATAACCCTCAAACCTCTCTGAGTTATCAGGAAGCTGCTGAAGCTCGCCTTTATACGCCACCGTGATCAGATCATCAGACACTATGAGGCCAGCGTGGGCAGTGTTAGGGTCTAGTGAAACAGGGGCTAAAGTGAGAAAGAAGACAGAGATGGTGAGAGTGGTCTATGGTCATTTTTATGAATTGTGATACTGTTTTTTTTTTTTTTTTTTTTTTTTTAAAAAGAACTGAATTAGGTAAACAGTAATAGTTTCACATTTGTAATGCATCATGCTTAGTACTCACTGTATTGTACAAAGCCGTGCATCTTCTTTGACACTTGGAAGCTCAGGTTGCTCAGATGCTTTGCCACATTGATCAGAACTCCAGATAATTTCTCTGGATTTTCTAGTTTGGCTTGAGTTCTAGAAGAAAATTCAGAAATTTAGAAAGGCATGGAGTGCAGTTAGTTTGGAGTGAGAATAACAGAGGAGACCAAAACTGTGGAAATCTGTGTTTTGCTCACCTTTCAAGTGAAGCACTGTAGTTCTACAAATCAAGAAATATAAATTCAGTGTTAATTTTGCCAAAAGAGCAAATTATTGAATGATACTATAGTATAGTAGTAATTATAGTACTATTATTGAACAAAAGCTCATTTACCAGTAAAAATGACAAATCTTCTCCTTGTATCTGTTTCTCAACTGCATTGATGGTATCCAATACACTAGATATTTGAATTGTGATCTTGTCAATCTTTTTCTTCATTGTCTGACTTCTCTGCTCCTCTTCCTCTTTCAGTGCAGTTATTCTGGCCTCCTCTTCATCCCAGAGAAACTGGTGAAGCTTTTCAAATTCCCTCCTGATCATTGTCTCTGTGTTTTTGCTTTGTTTCTAGAGAAATATACAGTGTACAGTATATATCGAGTTGTCAGTTTATCACGTGCAGCTACTGTATACATCCAGGGGCATACTGTACTTTGACCAACTATAGCCCAGCCTAGTTGGTCAGCCACACTGTCCTAGTTGGTGTAGATGTCTTCTATTGGAATAAGTAATGTACACTTGAAATCATTTTAGTCCTCACCTTAATGTGCTCTCCAGTATTAAGACAGGATTGTCTGAAGTCCGTATAGATTCTAATCTTCTCATGTAAGGGCTTCAGTTTCATCTGGAGTACATGCTGCATAGGGGTGAAACAAGGAACCATTACTATTACTATTACTATTATTATTTGAAAATCTGTATCTGTATGTCAGTAGCATGCTGCCTGTGTATGTAGGAAATGCATGTACATATCAGCTCAGCAGCTTTTGGGGTTCCCAGACCTAACCATTTCTTTGCTGCACAGTTTGACATTGGACATATTAAATAATAATAACTTGCTGCATTCTAATATCACATATCTTGGTGTAATATTATTTCCCCCAGGTGTGTGTTTACAATTGGTAACAGCATTCAATTGTCATTTATTTCAAATAGGTCAATAGTGAAATGTATATAATAATTAAACACTTAGCTAATTGTTTTTATGTGATTTATGTGATTTACTGACAAAAGGAATTATGGAATGCACAGGCAAGTGTGAACCAAGCATACTGAGAAATTATACTTGAAAAGTGTTTCAAAAACTTTCTTTAATGAAAGTGGAAGCATCCAGCCCAAAAATGCACTCAAGTGAAAGTCTAAAAGTTGCTACTTTTAAATGAACTCAGGTATTAAAAAGTAAAAAGTACACGTTTTTAACTGATGAAATTAGGTTTAACACAGCGGATGATGAGCTTTTTACATGGATCAGTTTGATTGGATGCTTTAAGCCAAAATACGAATAACATGTGTGGTTATTAGATTAGAGAAGACGAGCCCTTCGAGAATCGTAAGTGCTTTGAATATCTAAATATAAATTAAATAAATAAAAAGTTGTATTTTTTTTGGAGGGTGTGGGGGGGGGGGGATTAACTAATCACCATGGAGATATGATACAAGTACGAAAGTGGATTGACCGTTTTCTGTACAGCTGAAATGAATGAAGTTTATATTTACTTATATTTCGGTTTCACTTGATCAAATTTCTGTCTGTTTTAAGAGCTGCTGGTTGTTAATATGATGATCACTCACTTGCTTCTGGTTACATTAAACCAGTGTCAATTGTTTTGGTCATTGTATTAACTATAGGATATAGTATGTGTATGTGCCTGATACATGGTGAAGTTGTTTGCAAAGTTGTTTGCAAAGTTCTGCATGTGTAGACAAAAGAAAATACTCAATGTAACTAAACACCTTATGTAGGTGAGTTATTCTGTCACTGTGTATTGTGTAAGATTCTCTTTAATATTATGCTGTCAAATACGACGTTCTGGGAGGACCTGTTTAACAGAACATTTGACCCGTCAACTAAAGATTACGTGTTTAAAGAATGACTTAAGTACACATTTCATCTGTCAAACACTCTGTACTACTCATAGTGACGAACAGTAAAAACTGTTCTCATAAACCAACAGTGTAAATGTATAACGAGAATGTGTACTGGATATTCTATGTTAATCCTGAGAAACTACCTCCATACCTTGAGGTCTTGTGATGCTTCCCGTATGGAGCAGACAGTGTGCCTGCTGTGTAATCTGGAGTCCTTGCACTTGGTGCAGAGAGGCCTCTGATCCTTTACACAGAACAGGGTAAGAACTTCATGGTGTATACTGCAGAGCCCCTCCATTTCCACTGACATCCTCCGGTTCCGCTCCTTCATTACCGCCTCGCACATGTTGTGCAGCACGATGTTCAATGGAGGCTCAGGGGTGGAGGACACGGTCCTGCAGATGGGACACTCTTGAGCTCCTCGCTGCTGCCAGAAAGTGTGCAGGCAGCTTTTACAGATGCTGTGGGAGCAGGACAGGAGTAAAGGTTCACTGAAGATGTCATAGCACACAGGACAGGAGAAATCATCTTCAGTCAGAGAGGGTCTGGATGCCATGTTGTCGCATGTAGAGATAGTTGAGCATGTGTCTCTTCTGCTTAGTTTTATCCTAAATACAGAGCTGTAGGGTGGAGCCAGTGTGAACAGTTCTATTGGATAGACACAAGTATGCACATGAAAAGACAGAAGTATGCAAATATGCTAATCTTTTTGACTAATTTGCTTTCTGGAAGACTAACCTTCTTCTTTGTCTCCCAGTGCATTCATAATACATGATAATTTGTTTCTTAACAGTTTAATTAGAGTGGGAATCCAGTGATAGAAGATGACAATAAATTGTAATTCTATTTCTAAATTGAATTTATATTATATATCGTTGTATTTTCAGTGCATATTTTGAATACCAGTTTTGATGGTTTTATATTTTTAAATCTGCTGCCGAGTTTGTAGTACCGGCTCACGTCAAATCCATTATGAGTCAGAACATAATACACAGGATCAACACCGGAAAAGTATGTTTGCTTTGTGAACGAGAAGTTTATTTGCGTTCGCTGGATTAAATACTTCGCATTCTTTGCTATGTTTACATCTTGAGTGTTGACTGACTTTTTCCTGTCCTAGAATACAAATTAATCGAATACACTATACCGTAATAGAAGCTGATCGTGCAGCGTACGTGCAAATCACATGGCATGTTTAAAATGTTGACAGGGGACATACTTTGAGAACAGAACAGAACAGATTAATTGTCAAGATAACATGATAAATGTACATTGTAACACTTACTGATCATTTGCACTCACTGAACTGTTTTCTGAGTAGTTCCCTGAACTTTGGCCCAGATGTTGTACTGAATTAAGAGTAAGTCTGCTTGGAGCTTGAATAAAACATCAAACAATATGTAATATTGAGGTTGTGAACATAATCAGATAAAGTTTCTGTAAACAATTCTATGTTATTTGATATGGGAAGGTAAGTAGAAGAAGGTTATGATGATAAGAATGTTTTAAAGTTGTATGATTCTGTGTGTATGATCCTGAAACTATCCATGAAATCATGTGTAATGAACAGAGCCACTCAAGCCACTCAAGTGGAAGGTATCCAGTGAAGAACTGATAGCAATGCAACTTTAGCTTTGTCAGCTTATGTTCTGCTGTAGAATCGTTCCTTCATTCATTAATTAATTCCTTTATTCATTCATTCGTTCATCTTCAGTAACTGCTTTATTCTGGTCAGAGTTGAGGTGAACCTGGACCATATCCTTTGTAACATTCTTCTTTTAAACTTTCATTCACACCCTGAGTTGGCAACGCTACCTGCTGTGATATTTAAAGTATTTTGTCCTGACTGCTCTTGTCCCCGGTACATGAGTGTGTAAACATAACACCGGTGTGAACCGGTTAGAAACAGATGGTAACATTGATCATGGCTTATGGTCAGGGTGGAGCTGGAGCAGCAGTGAGGAAGAACTGTAGAAAACTAGAGAAAATAAACAGGAGACAAACAAGAAAAAGTTCTCTGAGAATCTTTGTTGTATTATTACATTAGTTTGAATCATTTAGTGTAATAATTTAGATAAACTTTTTTTTTTTTAAATGATGATTTAATAAGTAAACAGAAGATGTCCATATTGTACTGCTTTTAATACTACATGTGCACTTTGTACTACATTACTATACAGCTGAATTCAAAAGTTTGCACACCCTTAGGATTAAATACAATCAAAGCAATCACAAACCCCCCCCCCCCCCCCCCAAAAAAAAAAAAAAACAATAACAAGGAACCAATAAATGGTGCACCAAAGGAAAAAAGTGTGTGAAAAGTGTGTCAATTTGTAACACGTCAAGCACATATTCATGTAAGATGAATTCATACATTTTAACACGGAACAGTTTTTGGATCATCTCAGTTGTAAAGCTGTCCATGTGCCTCTTTGAGTTGGTTGTTATTTCTATGTATTTTGCATGTTATGTAGCATACTCAATATTCCAGACTATATACAGTATAATATATGATTAGTATACAGTTCAAATAGAGTTCATGTTTGCACAACCTTAAATAAAATAAAATAAAGACAAAGAAATTACCTTTTTTTTTTTTTTTTTTAACCAATAAGATATTCAGCATGTTATGATTCATAAATGATTGTTCATCATCACAAGTAATAAAAGAAGGCTCAAACAGGAATGTTAAGAAATTACTATTGAAAAATTATTAGTTCACGTTAAATCCAAAAGATTACACACGCCCTTTGAATGTGATCTAAATATTCTTGACTACGTTCTACACCAACCATTTGCTTTTATAATTGACTCCAACATCTTTATTATCCTTTGTTAAATTTCTATATCTAAACCTTGCTTCTAAAGAGGGTCATTTCTATACTTATCAGTGATTGTACCATCTGTTTGTTTGTACCTGACCTTGATTTAACCACAAGATGCTCACAGAGTTCAGACACATGGGCACCAGTAGCCCCGTAGCACCAGTATGGTATATAAACATCTAGCAAACGATCTAACAATGCAAAGCAAAAACGCATGTGAAAACTTTGTTGACAACATCTCAAGCACATGTTCAGAGAAGGTGGATTAAGAGTACAAACAGTACATCATGCAGGCCACTCAGAGTTGAAACCTTTCAACGTTGCTGATGGTTTCTCTCATGACATTCCTGGTTTTATTATTGTAACATCTCACGTAGTTTATTTAACATGATTAGAACATACTATGTAGCAGACAAGGCATAGTCACTGCTTAACAATTATGGTTAACAATTTACTTCCAAAATGATCCTGCTCTCCAAATGTTGGTGTTGCCTTATTTGCACATATTTAGATCATATAAGCAAGTTATTGCTGATAATATCATTTGTAATGAATTCCTTTGTGTTAAATTGAAAAAAGAACATCAAACAGAAACATTTCACTAGAGCTCTTAGACTTTTGGAGCCCACTGTATATAGGCAGAAATATTGAATTTTCAAAGACATGCCAGTTAAAAATCCTAGTAATCCTTATGAATGAGTTTGAATGCTAAAACAGACTATTAGTAGTGATGCTTGTGTGAGGACAGGTCAGGCTGCACAAGCCACTCATGAAGAAGGGAAGAAGGTAGCCAGTGGAGAACTGATAGCAATGCGACTTTAACTTTACCACTTAACTTTATTTTCTGCTGTAGACTCAGAAATCATTCATTCATTCATTTGTTCATTTGTTTGTTCCTTTGTTCACCTTTAGAAACTGGTTTATCCTGGTCAGAGTTGATGTAGATCTGGGCCCTATCCTGGGAACACTCTTCTTTTACACATTCATTCACACCTAGGAGCATTTTAGTGTAGCCACTCCCCCTGAAGCTTCCTGCTGCACCATCATGACAGCCTCAGGGATGATATTTAAAGTATTTTGTTCTGACTGCTCACGTTCCTGGTACACGAGCATGTAAACATAACACCAGTGTGAACCGGTTAGAAACAGATGGTAACATTGATCATGATTTGTGGTCAGGGTGGAGCTGGAGCAGCAGTGAGGAAGACAATTAGAACTGTAGAAAACTAGCACACAAACACGAGACAAACAAGAAAGTACTCTGAGAAAGGAATCTCTTAAGAGCGAAATGATCATGTTAATCTGAATAACTTCATGTAATAATTTAGTTCCAGTGTTGTAAATGTTGTATGTTCAGAAACAATATTTCTTCTTATTATTATTCCAGGCATACTGTTTTAGCTTTTTTTAACTCAAGGATAATCCATTTACTGTTTAATATATGACATTTAGACAGACTCAAAATTCATACATCATGCCATTTTAAGCAAAAATGAAAGATAGAAAATCTAAAGTATTTGGACATGCCTATAAATAATTAATGAAAGGGTTAATATGGAATAGAAATGTATTTATCGGCTGTGTGTCTGAGCACTTCCTCCTTGTACCGCTAAAGGCGCTGTGTGAACCAGACGCTTATTAGAAAGACTGGTTGAATCCGAAATGGCTCTCTTTATATATATAGTGCACTAGATAGGGAGGCTAAGTTAGTGTTGTTTTATACAGTAGATGTAGTGCTCATATATAGGGTACAGGAAAGCGTTTGGGATACCTGTTTTTGGTGAAGGATGAAGTGCGTTTCCGCCTGCGTCACTAAAGCGTCTCGTTGCATGGAAACATCCTAACTGAGACTCACCGAGGGAGAGAGAGAGAGGGGGAGGGAGAGATGGATATGCGACTGTTTTAGTGATACATTTAATTGACAAGGATCGTATGATTACATTTTGAAATGTCTTGGTCTGTAATTAGAGCTGTTGAATATGTTTTACTGTGATATAACACTTAAATACGAGCATGTTAGCTTGCTAACCGGTCCTGCGATATAAATACAGTTTGCTAATGCTAACTTTGGTGAGTTCAATGACCAGAGATTTATGCAAATAACAAAAAGTTGTTTTTATTTTCGTTCCTCAGAGAGCGAGCGAGCGAGAGAGAGAGAGAGAGAGAGAGAGAGAGAGAGCGATGCACTGACTCGGTTTTTATCTTTTAAATCCATTCTCTGGTCGTTAGTGAACTCGCCATATAAGTTATAGAAGAGGGTTAAAGCTTACTCTAGGTAAATAACTAGCTGCCATATTAGCAGAGTTAGATAAACACTGCCTATGCTTCTTAGCTAGTTGACTAATCCTGAGCTAGAATATGGCGGGAGATATGAAGCGCATTCCTGAGCTGGAGCAGGAGAAATATGACGCAGATGAACAGGTGAAGATTATCTGCCTCGGGGACAGTGCAGTGGGAAAATCCAAGTAAGTATCCTAGTGGTGTAACGATACACTACAGGTCCACGATTCGATTTGACTCGATTCGATTCACAATACAGGCTTCATGATTTGATTCACGATACAGGATTTTTGATTCGATTCACAATTCAGGCTCTGTGATTCGATTCGATTCACATTACAGGCTTTACAGTTCGATTTGACTTGATTCAAGTCACAATACAGGCTTCATGATTCGATTTGATTCACGATACAGGCTTCATGATTCGATTTGACTCGATTTGATTTGATTCGAATCACGATACAGACTTCACGATTCAATTTGTTTCATAATACAGGCTTCATGATTCAATTCGATTCACAATACAGGCTTCATGATTCGATTTGATTCACGATACAGACTTAATGATTTGATTTGATTTGACTTGATTCGAATCACGATACAGACATCACGATTCGATTTGTTTCATAATACAGGCTTCATGATTCAATTCGATTCACAATACAGGCTCCATGAGTCGATTTGATTCACGATACAGACTTAATGATTTCATTCGAATTGATTTGACTTAATTCGATTCACACTACAGGCTTCTCGATTCAGTTCACAATACAGGCTTCACGGTTCAATTTGATTCACAAGACAGGCTTCACGATTTTATTAACGATACAGGCTTCACGATTCGATTTGATTCATGATACAAGCTTCACGATTCGATTTGATTCACGATACAGGCTTCATGACTCGATTCTCAGAATATTTTGAATAAAATTTCTTCTGAATAAAAGAAAAGTTCTTTTTAAATTTCTTAATCATAAACAATGCAAAAACAATGTGCGTGCTATCAGTATACAACTAAATACATTGAAATTTTATATGAACAGAGGTTTAATATTGTAAATACATGTATAAATTCTCCTTAGGCATCATTTTAACCGGAAATAGAGCTCCAAATACCATACTTTCAGCGCTACTCTTTCTCGGCCACTGTAGGTTGCAGCAGCACAGTGCTGGTGTCATTTGAAAACTACGAGGAGCTCTTTTTAGTAGTTATACCGTGGTTGTGTAACATTAAATTCATATAATGTGTGTCAGTTATTGTGATTCGGAGCTATTGGTCATCCCTGGTAACGGTGCAGGCTCTCCACTAAAGAACGTGATCATGTGACAAGTGTGCGCTCTATATAGTTTAACTCTCTGGGTTGTGCAGATTGGGACCTCCGATGTTCAAACAGTGCAATGCATATTAATGCATAATTAATAGCATGCTAATTTCCACACATTTTTGCATCTTGATGCATTGTTACACCCCTAAAGTTTTCACTTGTTGCACGGACTCACCTAATCACACATCTCTTATGTTTATTAAATTACAATAAGAATGGTTTTACACATGGCCATCACACACACATGTGGATCTTCCCCAAATTTTGCCACAAAGTTGGAAGCACACAATTGTACAGAACGTACACCTTTGAGATGAACTGGATGGAAACTGCACCCCAGGCCCCATCTTCACCAACATCAGGGCCTGGTCTCTCTAATGCACTTTTGGCTGAATGAACACAAATCCCTACAGACACGCTCCAAAATGTAGTGGAAAGCCTTCCCAGAAGAGTGGAGCTTATTATAATAACAAAGAGGCACCAAATCTGGTATGGGATGTTCAACCAAGCGCATATGGCTGTGATTAATAAGGTGTCTGCAAACCTTCGCCATATAGTATAAAGCTAGCACTCGTCTGTTGTGGATAAAATCCTTGAAGCTAGAGAAGTGTACATGTACATTTTATTATTCATCACCGTATGCAACACCCCCCCCCCTCCCCCTCCCCCCCATATTACGATGTTTTGTGTATGTTACAATGCAGAATATAAAACACTTACCATTTCAGTTCTATTATTTACAGTAACTAGATAGAGCAGATGATTTCTTAATGTTCTTTTTTTTCTTTAATATGAAATAAGTTTACTCTGGCAATTTTTGAAAAATAAAAGTTATCAAAAAAGATAGAATGTGCTCTGTATGAAATAGTGGAGTTCTGAGACTGATAAAAATCTCAGTCGACAAAATAAATGACTTTGTATTAAAGAAGCACATGTAGGTATAGGCGTGCTTTATTTATTTATTTATTTATTATTTATTAATTTGTTTTAAGAATGCACCATTTATTTTGTCTGCTTATTGAAAACCGAGTTCCTTATTATTCTCAAGATCACTATATCACTATTTCTTACAGAGCTGTAGGAGCCATATAGTATGTAATGTATTACACACACACATATATGTACAGCTATATATGTATGCATAATATATACAGTGCCCTCCACTAATATTGGCACCCTTGGTAAATATGAGCAAAGAAGGCTGTAAAAAATTGTTCTTATTTGTGGCACATCACAGCTTATCTTATGTAATTATTGTAAATGATAGAACGAAGATATTAATTGTCAATTGTTTATATTGTGTGTGTGTGTATGTATGTATGTGTATATATATATATATATATATATATATAATGTAAAACCTTTATATACACACACTTCAGTTTCTGCTAGCCTGGAATATCTAGCTGTCCATTTCACCTTTGAGTGTGAGACATGGTCATATAAAATGTAGTAAATATAATATATTTTTTTACTTTATGCTTTGAAATAAACTAACAATACCTCTGTGTATGATTTGTCTTTCCCTTTGTTTGCCTCAACAGGTTAATGGAAAGATTTCTAATGGATGGATAGTATCCTTTTTTACATGTGTGCACCGTTCTTCTTGTTGTATATTCAGTGTTTTTGTGAAACTTTGGTATAACGGCCGTTTGATCCTTAACATCTCTGTCAGTCGACCTCAGCAGCTGTCCACCTATGCCCTGACGTTATACAAATACACCACCACTATCAATGGCAGGCCCGTGCTCGTCGGTGAGTCATGCTGTTCTCCCTGCCATTCTTACAGAGGGCTAAATGTATGATCAGCAACATTAAATATGAAGTATAACACAGGTTTCACATGTGATCAGTGATGATTTGTAGTCACAGCTGGTTGAAGAATAAAACTTTAAAAAAAAAAAAAAAAAAATTTAACATTTATAGTCAGTTATAGCTATCAGCAAAAAGAACTTAAAGATTTGTCAGGTTAACAAATTTGTATTTATGTGGATGTGCTTCATATTTTCTACTTAATATGGTCTTCTGTGACAGATTTCTGGGACACTGCTGGCCAGGAGTGCTTTCAGAGCATGCACCCGTCCTACTATTTCAAAGCACACGCTTGTATCATGGTAAAAACACATTTAATGATCACATGTAATGCAGATTCAGCACAACGGATGTAATAGAGGCCAGGGGTTTCCAAACGTTTTGGGCAAACGACCCAAAATGGGCATTATGGGTTTTCTGCAAACCCAAGCCATGATCACCCTACATTTTTTTTTAAAAAAAAGTCCAGATTTATAATATAGGACTGCTGTAACATTGGAACATTTTATTATGTCCATAACATATGACTGTGTACGGTAAGTAACTAAAAACCAAAGGAATATTCCTTGCACTGATATACCAGTCCAGTGGAAAGTGTTATGTTGTAGAAAAATAACGCACTCCGGTGCGGTGCGATATGGCCTGATGCCACACAGAAGGTTCTGGTTTATATGTGAAGCATGAATTTGCGTGCGCGTGCCGAAGCAGCAGTAACGAGAGTGACATTATTATTCACACGCTCGTCTGTGTATCTCATTTAGGGCCTACGTCTGGAAGATTTAAAAGCAACGTTAACTAGACAGCACACGGAACCGAACAATCCCGGTCTGTCAGGTTTCCAATTCAAACTGTAAAATGTTTATTGATTTTATGCACAGCAGTGTTAAACACACTGCCAAGCTCTGTCTGTCTTAAAACCTTCTATTGTCGTCATGATTACTGTCATGATCTGAGTCTCAAATCGAAAACGCTGACCTTACATTCGAAAGAATTTACAAACACTAACTGTAATAGGAAACCCCGGTTAGTGTTGGTACTCAGTAGCAGTCTAGAATAGTATGTAAGTATGTGATTTGAGACACAACGCTAGGGTGTTTAGCGGAGGTAGATGGACTGGTGAAAATGTCCATTTTTATTGCTGATCTATGGTAGTGGAGTGTGTAAAATAACATGCATACTTTTAATTTAAACATGGCTTGTCTGAATGTGACTCCCAGTAACATTTTCAAAATATTAGCACACAAATATCTGTCTTGGAATTTTTCTAATATTCATTTGTAAAATAATAGAATGAAACAAAAGAAGAGATTGTGAGATTCTCTCTTGACCACATTTATAAATCAAGTGATGCCACATGGGGTCATGACCCCTAGTTTGGGAACCCTCTGGTGTAGGCATTATCGTAGGCAGTGTACTCATTCCCACATGTTCAGCAGAAATGAGCAGTGTGTCAATGTTTGTTTATAGGTTTTTGACGTTCAGAGGAAAGTAACATACAAGAATCTTTCCAACTGGTATAAAGAGCTGAGAGAATACAGACCTGAAATTCCCTGTCTGGTGGTGGCTAATAAAATAGATGGTGAGGAAATGCTGAGCTTCATTTTCAAGTTGTTTCTAATGAATATTGGAAATGTTTACTTTTCCTGCCACGTTGATGTATATATTCTCAATCGCTCTCTCTCTCTCTCTCTCTCTCTCTCTTTCTCTCAAATCTGTGTTTGTGGACTGTGTAAAGCTGACATGAGAATGACACAGAAGAGCTTTAACTTTGCTAAGAAGCAGGGACTGCCTTTCTACTTCGTATCTGCTGCTGATGGGACTAATGTGGTCAAGGTGCGATTTAAACTCATGTGAAGGTGTTGATTAATTTTCTATAACAGCAGCTCTGAAAGTAGTGCAACATAAATCACAGGTTTATATTAATGTGTGCATTTTAATACGTTATCGTCGCTATAGTAACAACTTGCACATGGACTTGTAGGGTGAATGCTTCAAATACTGTAATCTAACCTTTCAGATATAAAACTGACGTACAGTTTCAATCAAAATGATTCGACCCCCATTGCAAATCAGGTTTATTGTTAAAATTTACAGACTTTCAGCTGTTTGCAATGAACAAATCAAGCAAAAGCAGTTGAAATAGTTCAACACAACGAATGCTTCAAGTGGTTTCAACAAATTCAACTGAAAATGCGACTTATAATGATTTCTCCAGTTTCAAAATTATTCAACCCCCTGAATAGAAACCTTCACAACAACACAGATATGCAAAACACACACTAATGAATCGAGGGCTTCATTATTTGCACCAAGTGTGCTTGAGCTGGAACACATGACATACCTGAACTGGCTAGGGGCAGAAATTTATGAAATACCTGGACGGGGCAGAAAAAAGAATCTATCAATGGCTGCAAGCAGATTTCTGAGAAGGCAGGTGGTGACAAACCCTCAAGTGACTGCAAAAGACCTGCAGCAAGACTTGGTGGCAACAGGCATTGAGGTTTCAGTGAGCACAGTAAGGCGCGTACTAAACACAGAAGGTTTCCATGCCAGAACTCCAAGACGTAAACTACTATTGACCCAAAAGCACAAGAAAAGTCAGCTCAAAATCATATAAATAAGCCACAGAAGTTTTGGGATTCTGTTCTGTGGAGTGATGAAACAAAACTGGAATCTTTCGGCACAATGGATCAGTGGTATGTCTGGAGGAAGAAGAATGAAGAAAGGACAATCTGTCCACAGTCAAGCATGGTGGAGGCTCGGTGATGCTCTGGGGCTGCTTTGCATCCTCTGGCACTGGAAACCTGCAGCGTGTGGAAGGCAAGATGGATTCATTCATGTATCAGGAAATCCTAGGAGAAAACCTCATGCTGTCTGTGAGGAAGCTGAAGCTTGGGCGTCATTGGACCTTCCAACAGGACAATGATCCCAAGCATACCTCAAATTCCACCAAGGCTTGGTTGAAGAAGGAGTGCTGGAAAGGGCCATCACAGTCACCTGACTTGAACCCAATAGAAAATCTCTGGTGGGATTTGAAGAAGGCGTTTGCAGCATGCAAACCCAAGAATATTACTGAACTGGAGGCCATTGCTCATGAGGAATGGGCTAAGATTCCTCAGAAACGCTGCCAGAAGCTGGTGTCTGGCTCTGCATCCCGTTTGCAGCAGGTCATAACAGCAAAAGGGTACTCTACTAAGTACTAAAAATGCTTGACATGAAGGGGTTGAATAATATTGAAACTGGAGAAGTCATTATAAGTTGCATTTTCAGTTGAATTTGGGGAAACCACTTGAAGCATTCATTGTGTTGAACTATTTAAATTGCCTTTGTTTGATTTGTCCATCGCAACAGCTGAAATTCTGTACATTTTGATTTGTAATGGGGGTTGGATAATTTTGATTGCAATTGTATAATGTGTTATTTAACTATAAATATGTATTTCTGTGGTGAAACTTTCTGTAAAAAAAACAACAACAAAAAAACAAATTCTGGAAGAAATTTCCATCATGGGAAAGTGCACTGTGGTATCTCGGTTATGTGACCAGCTGCATAGTTTCGATGTGATAAGAGAGAGAAAATAATAGAGGCTGGTGAGAGTATGACTGTTTGTAGCGGTTACAACGTGGTAACAGTGACCGTGAGAACTAACTCATAGATGTTCCACGACATTAAACTAATAACTTACAACATGTCATTCTTTAATAAATACAAATTCTTTACTTTGGCAAACTGCTGTGATGTAAGAGGAATAAAACACTTTGGGATGTGCTGTTATAGGAAAATAATCGAGTTTGGAGCGGTAATGGCATCACACCGCCCCGTCGTTTAGTATTTTCCTATAGTAAAGTGTTTTATTGCTTACATTACTCACTTTAATGATGACTTTGCTTAGACTGTTTATATACCTGAATGTTGTCTGGACTGTAATCAACAAGGTTTTTTTTTTTTTTTTTTCCGATTGAAACATAAATGAAGGAATCAGTAGCAACAACATCAAGAAGACTTGTAATGATACAAGAAGGCTTCTTTATTTGATTCCCCATAGATACAAATGCAAACTCTCTAACTTTCAGATCAGATGGTCCTAACATGCTGCTAAAACAGGTTCTCATTTTGAGGAGGATTTTCTTTTCTAGCATGTCGGTTCTTTAAGACGAATTCTGATCGGTTGATCGATGTTTACACAGTGACACGTTAATGATCCTAAATCTGCCTGCAGGTTTTCAAAGATGCGATAAACATGGCTTTGTCTTACAAGAAGAACTCCAGTGACTTTATGGATGTGGTCATGAGAGAACTGGAGGTGTGTGACCCAGCTATAATTGTTATATAACTATATCGTGTTGCGGCACTTTACAGTGAATGACGGCTAATTTATTCCATGCAGAACTTTGATTTGGAGCGCAAAGAAGAGTCAGCTTATGAAGAAGAAGAAGAAGAAGAAGAGGGAAGAGCAGACTGACGCTCTCGGCGTGTGGTGGAAGCTAAATGGTTTTTCTCGGCATTAGAGTGCTGTTAAAATCACGGCTGCTCACCAACCTTCCTAAGAGTTTACGAGCCTTTCATAACAAAAGTGAAGCCAGTGGGGACAAAGCTCTACCTCATGTGTTGGATCGATCCCTGTGATCCCCAGTGTAATAAATATCTCTGTCTGGCTTTAGAAGGTCTTAGAAACATGCTATACAAGTACAGTGCAGGTATTATACAGTGCATCCAGAAAGTATTCACAGCGCTTCACTTTTTCCACATTTTGTTATGTTACAGCCTTATTCCAAAATGGATTAAATTCATTATTTTCCTCCAAATTCTACAAACAATACCCCATAATGACAACGTGAAAGAAGTTTGTTTGAAATCTTTGCAAATTTATTAAAAATAAAAAACAAGAAAAGCACATTTACAGAAGCATTCACAGCCTTTGCCATGACACTCAAAATTGAGCTCAGGTGCATCCTGTTCCCACTGATCATCGTTGAGATGTTTCTACAACTCGATTGGAGTCCACCTGTGGTAAATTCATTTGATTGGACATGATTTGGAAAGGCAGACACCTGTCTATATAAGGTCCTACAGTTAACAATGCATGTCAGAGCACAAACCAAGCCATGAAGTCCAAGGAATTGTCTGTAGACCTGTGAGACAGGATTGTATCAAGGCACAGATCTGGAGAAGGGTACAGAAACATTTCTGCAGAAGGTCCCAATGAGCACAGTGGCCTCCATCATCCATAAATGGGAGAAGTTTGGAACCAGCAGGACTCTTCCTAGAGTTGGCCGCCCGGCCAAACTGAGTGATCGGGGGAGAAGGGCCTTAGTCAGGGAGGTGACCAAAAACCCGATGGTCACTCTGACAGAGCTCCAGTGTGTCTCTGTGGAGAGAGGAGAACCTTTCAGAAGAACAACCATCTCTGCAGAACTCCATCAATCAGGCCTGTATGGTAGAGTGGCCAGACGGAAGCCACTCCTCAGTAAAAGGCACATGACAGCCCGCCTGGAGTTTGCCAAAAGGCACCTGAAGGACTCTCAGACCATGATGAAACAAAGATTGAACTCTGTGGCCTGAATGGCAAGCGTTATGTCTGGAGGAAACCAGGCACCACTCATCACCTGGCCAATACCATCCCTACAGTGAAGCATGGTGGTGGCAGCATCATGCTGTGGGGATGTTTTTCAGCGGCAGGAACTGGGAGACTAGTCAGGATCGAGGGAAACATGAATGCAGCAATGTACAGAGATATCCTTGATGAAAACCTGTTCCAGAGCGCTCTGGACCTCAGACTGGGGCGAAGGTTCATCTTCCAACAGGACAACGACCCTAAGCACACAGCCAAGATAACAAAGGAGTGGCTACAGGACAACTCTGTGAATGTCCTTGAGTGGCCCAGCCAGAGCCCAGACTTGAACCCGATTGAACATCTCTGGAGAGATCTGAAAATGGCTGTGCACCGACGCTCCCCATCCAACCTGATGGAGCTTGAGAGGTCCTGCAAAGAAGAGTAGGAGAAACTTCCCAAAAATAGGTGTGCCAAGGTTGTAGCATCATACTCAAAAAGAACTGAGGCTGTAATTGGTGCCAAAGGTGCTTCAACAAAATATTGAGCTAAGGCTGTGAATACTTGTGCTTTTTTGTTTTTTTTTATTTTTAATAAATTTGCAAAGATTTCAAGCAAACTTCTTTCACGTTGTCATTATGGGGTATTGTTTGTAGAATTTTGAGGAAATTAATGAATTTAATCCATCTTGGAATAAGGCTGTAACATAACAAAATGTGGAAAAAGTGAAGTGCTGTGAATCCTTTCCGGATGCAATGTAGGTACAGTGGTGTGGGTTTTTCACAGATGTTTCAAATTTCTGGATGCAGCTGTTCAGGAACGCGAGTTGGCAGCCATGGTGTAATCTGTGTGTGTAAATATGTAGCGGTGAGAAGACATCCTGCTATTTGCTATCTATTGTTATGTTTATTTTATTTTTTTCCTCATAAGTGATATCACAGTGGAAAGACTTGCTAACACTATTGACATTTTGCATTATGTTGGTAGTATTTATACCGTGGAAATTTATGTTAAATGTACTTGAATCATCATTTTATAAACTGTTTTCCAGTGGTACGCGATAATTCCGATAATCCAGAATTAAAAGGATGTATAAACAGCTCGTCATTTTTGCACAAACTGTGAAAAGAAGTTGTGTGTCCGCTTGTAGAATTCATATACACATTGTCTTCTGTTTGATGTGACGTTTAAGTACGTAGGAACAATATTGATGTACTGTGTATGTGTAAATGGAACTGGAAATGCACTCGTATTGTGGCGGTGTATTTAACGCATCCTTCATGTTCATTTAAGAGCATTTTGGCATGTGCTGCGATTAAACACTGTTGCTTTTATTTAGCTCTTGTTGATGTCCTGTGGGCCGGCTGTGACAGTATAATCGGTACTGTTCGTATCGTCAGACTGGATAATCAGAGGTAATGTGGCAAACCTAGTGAGATTACGGTTTAGTTTGTCTCAGAGTGCCGCATTGTCATGTAATGTTTATTACTCGTTTTAGAGTCCAGGGTGAACTGTGTCTAATGACTTGTTACCTGGAATTGATACACACACACACACAGACAGACAGACATTAAAAAATAAATTCCTCAGAGTATGATAAAGGCACAAGAAAAAAAAAAAAAGATAACCAGTGCATTTCTTGCCATTTTTATTGTGCTTTTGTTGGTCAGGAAACGAGTGACAACTCTACAGAGCATGGTAATGTTAATGATGTCAGTTTATTTAACATTTCCCCCAACTGATCCTGTTTAAATATAGTAAAGTTACAAAGAAATCATTGCCATTCTCTCTCTCTCTCTCTCTCTTTTTTTTTTTTTTTTTTTTTTTTTTTTTTTTTTTTTTTTTAAGAGGATCAAATTTGTGTAGTATCTGAGGCGCATCACTGAAGAGGAAGGGAGAAGGCTTTTAAAGGTAGCTATCTAATGCAGTCACGCACTCAAAGGCTTACTGGAGTTAAGCCGAAACAAACCCATATTCAAACCACATGAAAAGCCCATAAACTAGATCAATTACAAGTTAGAGTAACACTCTACAAAACATAAGTGTATCTGATGTCTAACTGAGTAAGAAAAAAAAAAGGGAAAAAAGTGCATTAAGCATGATAGGAAATGTCTGGAGTTCTCAAGATTTCCAGGAGGTGGCACCATAGTGCTGATTCTAACAGCTTTAAATCTCAACAGAACTAGTGTCAATGAATAGCTATAAACTAATCACTTTTTGGCACATTGTTATATATTTTTTTCTTTTAATCTTTCACATTTTAATTACTAAGCACTTCATATAGACACAAACACAAAAGTAAATATTCCAGAATTGGGAACGGGGATGAGAAGAGTGATGGGATATGAATATAGCAGACCAATAAAACAGGGAGATTAATGGCGAGCGTGACACAAAGGCTCAGAGCGTCAGAGATGAGCTGAACTACATCAATTACAGACACTAATCATCTCTCGCTCTGAGAAAGAGCGCTGTATGAGACAATCATACGCCAAACATTGTACATCTTGCTTTTAATTGCGTGTCCAGATTGAAAGTACTGATCTAAAATAATAAAAAAAAAAAAAACCATAAAATAAAATGAGTAAATGCTAGGATTAAATTCAATCAAATCAATGTTAATGCATATTTTCAAGTCTCATAGAGGCTCAATGATGATCTGCAGTGTAGAACATGAATGTAAGTCACAGTTTTCTCAGGGTCCTGATTCTAAACCTAATTTTCCATGGTGCCGTTCTAGCGTTAAGTTGCATATTTATGCAGTATGGTGGCATTACATGAATTGAATTTCTGTACGTTTGTTCACTGCTCACTCCACTCTCAGTGTTGGTGAATTCATTTAGTGGGAAGTTTTAAGACAAGAGTTTAAATTCCCTGGATTCCCTTTTTTTAAAAAATAAACTTCTCTGATAGATTCCTATTGTTTTAAAAACATGAGGTTTGGTTGTTCCTAGTCTCACAAGCCATCCTACTAGTATACGCTAGAGAGTCTGGGACTTTTCTTCACTAAGTGTGCAGAAGAACCGCCTACTTACAGAGAAACAGGTCATTTGCCTGACATTGCAACCAACCAACCAACCAACCAATAGAGCTTGTCTCACAGTCCACCAGAAAATGTGAGATCATCTTTTTTACTCGCATCTACTTCAAACTAAACTCTTGAATAACTTTTAAAGGCATGTTTTAGTTTGCTCCTGTTGAAGACTTGCACACTGAAATGTGTATAAACCAAGGTGCAATGAACAATCAGCCCTCAAAATTCTGAAGCTTTATAGCCATGGATGAAGCATCTGAGACTGAAACCAGCTTGTTGCTTTCCCTTCTCAAGCCTTGTAATAGTCAAATATCCCTATTTCCAAGTCTTTCAAAGATAACCGAGCACCTTCTGGAAGCGAGGCTGGATTAATGACTGCCACAAAGCCAGTCGTCACTCGGGCCTGTCTGCTAGAAGGGCACAGCGGAAGGAGCTGAGGTTTAGATCTGGACTCAGCCAATATGGTGGTGGTGGTGACTCTGAAATGATACAGCCGCTAGAAAAGAGGTCTTACAACACAGTGTTCTTTCTTGGTGCAAGGGGCATGGCTCCAAAAAGCTTCATCAGAAAGATGAACTGGTTCTGCGAAAGAACAGTTCTCCTTGGCTGCATATAGATAGTGAGTACAGATGTATTCACTACTTCAGTGTGTGTTCAGCGTGGGCTCTTAATAGCAGAGATACAGACCGTTGTCCACTGTATGCACGTTTGCCAGTTTGTATTCAGATCCCTCACCTTCTTCCTTGTAGTTTGTGTTAAACGGATATCAGATGCGATTTCTTTGCGAGAGGATGGAGTGATGGAGGAAAGTGCAGACACAGACACGTGAGAATGGATGGCTTGAATGCTAGCACCTTGTTTTGTGCAAATCATCCCCAAACTCGGTCCATACAAAGAATAAAATCTTTTCACCTTTTTCCACAGGTGGTTAACTATGCATATATGCCAAACATTCATATATAGATCTATATATTTTTTGAATTTTTAAAAATTTATATGAAAACTATCATATATACATTGCTTGTGATTGATATATAAAAAAAACCTAATAATTCATAATTTGTCCATATATACAGTTTGGAAAGGACCGTTGTTTTTTTTTTTGTTTTGTTTTGTTTTTTCAGCTTAACCCTTTTAGTCATTCTAAAATTCATTCTAAGTTAATTGATAAAAATTATTCTAAGCATTATATTTCACAAGCTACAAAATCCACATACTATGGGGCTTAACAGAAAACCAATAAAAACAAATAAACAATAAATCCAAATGAACTGCCCAAATGCGTCAGTGCTTAGAGTTGAAGAGCTCCTGAGCCACACAAGCCCCTGTGTAGTGGCACAGAAAATCTCTTACAATTATAGAGTCTGTCTTCTTTTTTTTTTAGTTGTTCAACACCTCCCAGTAGCACACAGCTGAGCTACTGTGTATGGGAAACACATAACTTGTCCCACGGTGGCCCCATCGTAGCACACGCAAATACACACACACGCACTCTTTTATTGCACAGCTCATTTCTAATTCACCAAATTAAAGATGGTTTAGAGTTTGAATAAAATTTGATATGGAGGAGTTTTAATGTGTGTAAGTGCATGAAGAGCTGTTAACAGCGTGACAGAGATGTCAAGTACTTTGCAGTGTGCATTTGTGTGTGAGATGGGGGTCAGTCACACACACTGTCCACTGTGGGCTGCCATAATTGTAGACGGAAGACCAAGTTTTGTTAAACCACAATAAACCCATGTAAGGGGGAAAAAAAAATAAAATAAACGCGCATGGTACAAGTCACTGTTAACAAATCTGATAGCTGTCACACTGTATCATGTGACTTTCATGCTACAGTCCATAAAAGGATGAACATTAGGAAAAAATCGACAGCGTCTTTAAATAGAATACCATATATAAGTTTTATATTTATGACAAAATGTTATATTCATATATCTATATACTTTTCAAATATATATATATGTATATAATTGGTATAAATGAATAAATTAATGATGGGATTCACATCATCTAAGGGGGAGAGACTAGTGCAGTTGTGCACAGTTCATCTTGTCTGTTTTCTGCCTCTCTCCTTTTTTTTTTTCAAAGCTATGTAAATACATTGAGATATCCTATTTAACGTCACATTCCTTTTGGTCCCCCAAAGGAAAAGTCTGATTATGAAAAAAAAGCCACTAGTGTTGGTTTAACATTCTCCACGTGTAATATGTCCCTCAGCCAGAAGAGGGCAGGCAGAAGGTAGAGACGACCCAGCCACACCCACTCTGCTCATCCAATACAAAAATATTCAGAAAGGCAACTCAGCTTCCCTCATCCAACATCATCCCTCCTTTCTTTTGTAAGATATAGGGCAGCTAGGGTTTTCCCAGTAGGGCAAGGGTATAGGAAGAGAGGGAAGTGGTTGGAGAGGAGAGAAAACCGAATAATGCAAGTCAACCTTTCACTGAAATGGTGCTTCTATATGTTTATGCATTTCACAGCCCCGTTACAAACCTGGCTAATTGGCTGCTGATGGTGTGATGGGGAGGGATTTGGGGCAAATTTGCTACTAAATAAGTTGGGCTTACTCCCATGGAACCAATAATGATAACTCAGGAATTAAATAAGAAAAGACAAAACAACAACAACAAGAAAAATAAAGAATTTTAGTGATGAGACTAGCTACAGACAGAGCGGGTCGAGGGGGGGTCACCTTTCCAGCAGCTGCTTTAGGGCGCGCTCAATGTTCATACGATGGCCTACACGTGTCACACCCAGCTCGGCAAAGTCCTCCTTAGTGAGGGCTGGGAGATGGGAGCCCTCAATCTCGTGTTCGTGGAAGCGCTCACAGTGCTCAGCCAGATTAATGCTGGCAAGCCAGTCACCCACATCATACTTGTTCCACAGGTGAAGGGGTTTCTGATGGAAGGGGCGCAGTGTAAGGAGTGGCGAGGGCACACCGGGGGAATGTCCAGGTGAGGGTGAGCGGCTCCTGGCGCTTGAGCTCCTCATGACGAAGCGCACCTCCTTCGGCTCATGGGGCAGGCTGAGGCTGGAGGATTTTAGGATGGTGGGGGCCGCGGTGGGCGAGGTAGCCAGGCCGAAGCCTCGGATGGGTCCGAGTGGATCTGAACGATCTGGGGAAGCAGAGCCAGGGCTGGGTGTCCGACGGGTCATTGGGTATCGGCTGCCTGGTCGGATGGTGTAAGTGGTGCCGTAACTTCTCTGAGAGATGGTGTGGAGCTCCCCTAGACTGCTGAAGAGTCTGAAAGATAGAGAAATGGGATAAAAAAGAAAAACGAGCATAAAGTGAGGATTCTATTCAATTTCAATTTTATTTATTTATTTTATTTATTTATTCTGTGACGTAACACTGGAAAGAGCCCAATGAGTTTATTCTCTTCTACTTTAATTTGTAGTGGCTCCTTCCTGCAGCATGCATCAACCTCCATTTATGAATCCTCAGTTAGAATCAGTTATTTGAAGTCAGCAACACTTCATTAAGTTAGCCAGAGACACGGTAAACGCATTAACACTGTGTTAGTGTGATGTTTTATTAATGCGTTTAGCTGGAACGTAAGCAAGAGTACTACAGAGTTCAGAACAGAAAGAGTGAGTCGCTATAGAAATGCCAAGAAAACTGAATACCCAGCGAAATCCAAAAACATCATTTACCATCTCACAGCTTTGGACATCCTTGTAAGCTCATAAGGCTGATGCTAGATTGACTCTCGCTGTCCCAAAGGTCAATTAAAATCTATTTCAGATGCTCATTAAAAGTAAAGCTGCAAGCATTGTCTTTTCAATGTTTATCAGTGCTTGAACAATCAGGTACTGGCATTTGTTTCAATTTTAAGAGGTCAGATGAATCAGTGGTACTCTTTTCTAAAGAGTGAAATATTAACATAAAAATATTTAAGTGAAATCCATCTGCTTCTACAGTATGCTATTCTGATATACATTCTTTACTACTCCTTTAATAATTTTGTTAAAAGTAACGTGAAGAACAGTTGACCTCATTGGCATAAAAGTGAGATTTACAACTTATACTGATTAGATCACAATGTTATAGATGAGATGTGAGACCTGATAAAATGGTCAAAAAGAGTGAGTGTGGCCAATGAGAATGAATAAACTGGCAACTCGGTGTGTATCGTCTACACATGAAAATATGTATACGCTGTATGGAAAAGTAGACAAAAGGATCTGAATTTGAGTGTAGTAAGCATGAAATTAAAGTTTAATAATAAAAAAAAGTTCTCTTATTTAAGTCTCTTGAATCAAGCGCTGAAAATTCCATTTTAAATGGGATGTGAGGATGCAAGTAAATAAATCAATAAAATATATGTACATAAAAGAAATATATATATATATATATTTTCGAAATGCATATTGTTATTTGCATGAAATATTAATAATTAAAATTCAGTTCTTTTTGTCTTTTCTTTTGAGACAATTGAGCAAACGTGACATGCATCAGCAAAGCAGCCCACAGACCTGTCCGTCTGAATGAGGATAAAGCCGAGAGAGAGAGACAGAGAGAGAGAGAGAGAGAGAGAGAGAGAGAGAGAGAGAGAGAGAGAGAGAGAGAGAGAGAGAGAGAGAAAGCAAAGCGAGGAAGAGTAGGAGGAAGAGTAGTAGGAGGAGGATGGCAAGCTCAGCCTTCATATTACTGAACACACGGTCCCCAAATAAATAGAGTGAGTCTGTAACTGTCACACAACAAATGTGGCCCCCTTATGACTAATCACTACATGCATGTATTGTCCGTCTGTTATTACCGAACACCCCTTATTGCTTAAAATATAATTCCACAGAAGTCTGAACCTCATTCTTTAATTCTGTCTCACGCTGAAATGTAGCTGCTTCTCCAGTTCATCAAAGGACCAAGTGTTAAGTACAATGTGGCAACTAAATGTGACAGGACGCTGAGATATTGTTCATTTATCCTTAATCTCCGAGGCATTATCTGAATCGTGAGAGTAGACATGAACATGTAGGGCGAAGTGAGGTGAGTAGCCAGTGAGACATGGATGGAGAAAGAGGAGGAGTTCAGTTAACGGTGGGCCTCCAAGGACGAGAGAAAGAAAGACAAGAAGATGAGGTGATGCATGCGCACTTACACAGGTGCCCGGCCCTCCGGGGCTTAGCCTCAGATTCAGTTCTAGACAGAGCAGCGTGGCATGCAGAGAGAGAGTGAGTGAGAGAGAGACAGACAGAGAGAGAGACAAAAAGAGAGTGAGACAGAGGCAATGACAAACAAAGAGCGATTGGTTAGCATCAGTCCATGAGAGAGCAGAAACAGACAGGCACTTCACATTAAAAATGTCAACCAAATAAAAGCTATGAGACGAATCAGCAGCTGGCCCCAGACTCCATCTCCTCACTGAGAATTCTGTTATATGGTCTGTCTAAATGGTTTATATTACATAACCTTAAACATTTTTTTTTCTATACATGCGTCTAGGGCCAGGTGCCATTGTGATTAAAAAAAAAAAAAAGTCATAATAACGAATAAATGTACAAGGCATATTACAAATATGAGAGCAGCATTTTCCCAGAGCGAAGCTCGAGCGGTGACAGTAGAAGAGTTAGGAATGATTCAAAGAGCTGCAGGTCGGAGTTCAGCATGAACACAAAACGTATCCCAAATCCCACTGTGAACAAGCGCTGTGCTAGATACGAGTGAGTGAGAGAGAAGCAAAGAGGACAGAGTAACACAAGAGGGACACCGTGTACACTGTACAGTAAGGAAATAACTGATTGATGCTGATGAAGAAAAGACATCACAAAATTTACCTACATGTGTCTGGCCCTCTGAAATCACGGGTGTATATTATAATTATTATGATTATTTATTAATTATTAATACTGATTTTAAACAGTGGAACGAGTAGTTGACGTTAGAGTGTTGATTTGTGTACTGAGAGAAACGAGGAATTGGGTCAGTAGAAGAAGTAAAGAATCACTCAAGAGAGATCAGAGGGTGATATCATACACACCTCCAGGTGCTCTGTTACCATGTACACACTCCACAGTGAGGGACAGAACAGCATCTACTATCTATCCCCTTTCCCTTGTCCACTAGCCCACACAAAAGTTATGGGCAGGAACAATGTGCATCATGAGAGCACACTGTTCATCTTACCTACACAATCCAAGCTCAATCATGATTAGATGTTTGTGAAGTGTTCAGGAGGCAACAGAGACCTGGAGGACGTGATTACTAAAACCACAGTGTCAGCAGGGTTATTCCATTAATGTGGGATTAGTGGATAAGTTATTTGAAATGAGAAAAGAATAATAATGAGGTTGGATTTACCCTAGTGGCTAAAAGCTAAGGTTTAGTCTCTTCCATGTCCTTGTCACATCTGTAGAAATATAAAGGGCTTCAGTTGCATTTCAGTATATTAGCAGAAAACAACATAGGCTGTGCTTTAAAAAGAAAACACATATTTTTAATCTTTGACTGTTACGTACTCAATTAGCGAATTAGTCTCTACCTAGGATCTGCTTTGGGGATTTTCTCTACAGGTCCTACACTGGTGGTCTACAGGTTCTAAAGCTACAGACTATCACGTCTCATTAACTTACCAGCAACTGTCACGCGTTGAAACACGTCTGAAGCTCCAAACTTTTCAATGAGATAAAACAATTTGAACATTAGGGTATGTTGTATCCTGAGCAGCACGAGTCACTCTGTAATGTTAGCACACCATATAAAAATAAAAACCCAATAACGTGTTTGTGCTGGTTTGATATATATTATGAAGGTTCAATTTCAGTCTATGGCCAACAGTCATCCAGTGTTTGTACATTTATGCTGTGTCTGAAATAATTTCCTCTTCACCATATAGTGCCCTGCATAGGGTGCAGCCATTTTATAGTGTTGCCCAAATTCTCTGTGTAAAAATGATATTCTCTGGATAGTGCACTATATTATTATACATAGTTCACCATAAATCCAGTGTACAACCCATGCACATTACTTCTGCACTAAGTACCACAATACATAGCGATTCCTTTTAGCTGGAAATTTATGTCAGGGTAATTATAGAGCAGTCAACTTTGTCTATAAATCAAAATAGAAAGCATGTTGTTTAATGAGCACTAAATCCAGAAGGTATGAGTTAGTGTTGCCTTTTTTTTTTTTTTTTTTTTTTTACATTTTTTTAATGGATCAAGTCTATATTTTTGGGTTAAAGGTTGAGGTCATTAGTAAAGTTGGGATTGTTTATGTAATGCCAGGGCACAATGTTATGTTTCTGGAGTTTTTCTGAATTCAGTCCAGTGTCTCTCTCACAGCTGCCATGTATAGAACAGTCTGTAAGAATAGTGAATGAGGAAGTGAATACAGATACAGCAAATAAAATTAAATAAATAAATCAGCAAAACACAGCATAAAAATGTTCATGTTTTTTATATGGTGAGCCAAATTTACAGAGGTACTTAATAAAGTGGTTCTCAACCCGGATCCAAGAGTAAAATTGCATATTTGGTGGTTTTCCATCCTCTAACATACTTGGATCCAATTAATCAGCTAATGAACAGGTTAATCATGAGTGGACAGGACCATGGCTGAGAACCAGTGAAGGCCATTGCAGCACAGTACAGTTTCCACATCAGTGAGTCTGTTATATCTGGATGAATGCTATTTATGTCAAATCTGGGCTTTTGTAGTTATAATGAATGCAAATCCCAATTCTCATAGCATGTATGTTTTTAAAGCAGCTGTAGTATCTTAGATACAAAAATGGGATCAGACTGATGTGCTAACATCACTAAGAAGTAGCTAAGGCAATATCAAATGACAAATAATAATGCACAGATCTTTGTAATTGTAATTCTTCATCTGTCACAAGTACAGTGCCTTCCACTAATATTGCCACCCTTGATAAATATGAGCAAAGAAGGCAGAATTGCAGAAGTTTGTTGCGTCTTGGGGTCAGAAAGTCTCGAAAACTACAATCCGAAGTCTCCTACATCACCACAAGTTGTTTGGAAGGGTTTCAAGGAAAAAGCCTCTACTCTCATCCAAAAACAAACTCAAGTGTCTTCAGTATGCCAGACTCTATTGGAACTTCAAATGGGATCGGGTTCTATGGTCAGATGAAACCAAAGTAGAGATTTTTGGCAATAAACACCAGAGGTGGTTTTGGTGCACACAGAGAGGTAGCCATATGGAAAAGTACCCCATGCCCACAGTTAAATATGGTGGTGGATCTTTAATCTTTTGGGGCTGTTTTTCAGCCAGAGGACCTGGACATGTTGTTAGGATACATGACATCATGGACTCTATCAAACATCCAAAACAATGATTCAAAACATCCATCAAAATCAACACAAAAATGGTTTACTGACCAAAAAATCAAGGTCCTGCCATGGCCATCCCAGTCCCCTGATTTCAAACCCATAGAAAACCTGTGAGGTGAACTGAAGAGGAGAGTCCACCAGCATGGACCTCGAAATTTGAAGGATCTGGAGAGATTCTGTATGGAGGAATGGTCTCAGATCCCTCGCCATATATTCTCCAACCTCATCAGGCATTATAGGAGAAGACTCAGAACTGTTATGCAATCGTTTGATATCCATGAAAGCAGAGAATTTTTGTGAAATTTTTTTTAACAAAACATTAAAAGGTTAAACAATAAAGACAATTTTTCACAACCTTCTTTGCTCATATTTACCATGGGTGCCAATATACCTGGCAGCCCACTAGGCGCAGTCATAGTAATTAGTGTTTGAATTTGAGACACCTTTTAGGGTCTACTCTCTGATCACTAGAATTAATCATGTTGAATACTAAAAGGCCGGATGGGAGATGAGCAGTAAGAGTGCTAAGAAAAAAACAACAAAAACCTCCCACAAGACGTCTGGCAGTCAAAAATCAAATATGAACAAAAGTTCACAAAAGTAAAGTTTACAAATGGTTTCAAATAGGAATACATAAATAACATAGAGTGCATGTGATGTAGGATTTTCCAACTCAATGTTATACCAATGTTATATGTTATAAATTCAACCATATCTAATTGATAAATATTTGCCTCATGGGGGAATAGAACACATTTCATCAGGACTGCTGTAACTCTAACAGTACCAGTGGGGCCGACATATCTAGCTTTGTACTTGGTTCACAATCTTGTCAGCAGAGGCATAAAGGCCATGCACTGTAGATTGGACTTTATGAATTGACAAAATGGAACAGTTTATGTTTGTAGCATATGGCTACAGTGCGTGGAAGTGACCATAGAAACCACTGGAACTAAAAACATAAATAAATAAACGAATGAATGAACGAATGAATGAATAATAATAATTAAAAAAAAAAAACAATTTTGCTATTTCAAATAACAGTTATGAAGAAGCAAAACAAAATCCTCTTATTATATCCTTGTAAGCAAAATAATGTCAGCTGAAGTGTCCTGATATCAGAAGAACTTCACCTCCTCCTTGTTCATTATTTTCTTATATTGAGACACTGCATTGGGTATTATCTTATACTGAAAGCCAGATGTCATGAGCAGGAGTGGAAAATACTTGGGTAACTGTACTTAGTTACAATACTTAAGTATTATTTTCAAGTGATTATATTTTACTTGAGTCTTACTGAACTTGAACATGTTCAATTATAGCAATAAAAAAGGCTCATACATATTATTTACATTTCAGTTGAGCATCCAATTAAATTACAGAATTAAATTACATCAATGTAGAAAAAAACTCATACTTAGTGCTATAGCTAACTATGTGCATCTGAATACGGATAATCCATGACACTGCAGTATTATACTGCAGTATTATCAATATACTGGAGTAAGCAAAGACTCCTATAAATTGAGGTATCTCCTTTGTGTCCCTAGAAGGCACGATTTGTAATCATTCACTAGCTATATTTAACTAAGTTAGCCTGATTTCTTTGCTAGTAGTATGAAGGGGACAGGAAATTGTGTTAGTCACCAGCAAACTTAAAGATTGGATAATGTGTTTAAGAAAAATGTTATAGTTGCTTTAAAATGACAAAAAAAAAAAAAAAAAAAAAAAAATCTTCTAACAGATTTATTTTAATAGTACCTTTAGATTTTCACATTATTACATTTTTGGTTGAATATTTCCATTTTTTAATTAAGTAAGATTTTGGCACATTATCTCTATTTTAATTTAAGTATAATTTATTAGTACTTTTTCCACCCCTAGTCATGAGCCTTTGTCCAGTCAAAGTCCAGTCAAGTCATGCCAGTTAAATATAACTCATATTTAATAAGCATTATAATCACAAAAACAATCACAAAAAGTATTCATACAATTTATTCAATTAACCCTTTACACTTTTCTGTTTAATTTTTAAATGCCCAAACAAGCAAAAATCACACTCAAGCAAACTGTTGCTGCACAGTAACATAATAACTGGTGAGTTGCAGGATGTTCATGGGAATGCTTCAGGGCAAAAAACAAAACAAAAACAAAAACAAAAAAAACTAAACTAAGTGATCAGTGTGAATTTGAGCAGTGAGTGGCTCACTACTCACCTGGCACCAGCCACAGGTGACTTTCGTCCAGGGTCGAGTGAGCCTATGTGTGGTTCTTCACCAAGTGAGCATGTATCCTTGTTGAGCTGCTGCAGTCTGGAGCTGAGCTCACTTATCACAGTGGGTTTGCCTTCCTCTGCGCCTGCAAGCGGGCGGGGTTCTATGGGGTCCCCCCATAGCTTGGAGCGTCTGTGGAAGAGGTAGCGGGGTCTTGTTGGGCCCGAGGTCCCCGTGGCAGCAGCCAGTGCTGCTGCGTGCTGTTGTGAGAGCAGCTCACTATCCGAGGACTGTTTGAGCAGGGGGTCCCTGAACGTTACTGGGCCCTTGCTGAGCTGAGACTTGAGCTTTGGCTTTGGAGGCACTGGCGGCTTATCAAGGATGAAGGTCTGGCCGTCGGCATGGGAAGTGTAGGTGTCAGTGGGCTCGCCACTCTCTGAGGATAAGGTGGACATGCTGGAGACAGTGGAGATGGTACTTGTGGTCTCCAGATGGTGATCACTGGAGCTGCGAGTGTCCACTTCCTCTACTCCAGAATCAGCAGCAGACTCTGGGCCCAGGTGGGGTTCAGATGGCTTCCCTGAGGATGCTGGTGGGCCGCTGGTGGCAGGGGCCTGTGCTGCTGTTGCGGCTGTGGTTGGAGGGGTGGGACCTGTGACTGGGGATGGTTCTGAGGGGGTCACTAGCTTGGCTGTTGAAGGTGTAGCAGAAGCTGCAGGTGCCTTCACTAGGAGACCATTTGCAAATTCATCTGGTGGAGGAACCACACCAATTTTGCGCAGTTCCTCCCGTGTCTCCTCATCACTAGAGGACAGCATGGCAGGTGGTAAGGTAACAGAGTAGGGCTCCACATCTTCCTCTGAGCTTCCCTGGGCCAGAGTTTTATCTGAAGATGGGCTAGAGGATGCCTGGGCTGTTTTATCTGAGGAAGGACTAGTGGGTGCTTGGGGGGTTGAAGGTGTGGCAGGGGTTGGAGTTGGTGTGGAGGATGCTTCTGGGCTGGGAGACTTGGTCCGCTTGATTTCAGCTAATGTGGGCTTTGAGCTCTCTGAAATGATGCCTTTGGGAGGAGCGGAAACATGTTCTGGGCCCAGTCCTACTGCCTGTCCATTACTAGTTGCATGAACCATAATAAGCCCAGCAGTCTTATGCTGCGATGTGTCCATGATACTGATGATCATGCTCTTCTTGTCTTCTACTTTTCGCTCCTCTTTCTTCTCTGTTCCCATCTCTGTTTCCTTTCTTGTGGTTTTTGGGGTCCCCCATGAGATCTTGCTAGTGGGGGTGGATGTGTAGCTCCTTTTTTCTCCAGGGGAAAAGGAGCGTGATGCAAGATCCCTCTCGCCCTCAGCCTCTTTGGTCTGGGTGTCCATAAACAGCACCCCACCAGCAGCCTCATGCTTAGTCCTAGGCTCAGGGCTGCTAGCAGGGGATTGGCTCTGGGAAGTTAAAGCCCGTTCCCTTGCGGCCAGCGCAAGTGCCAAAGGGGAGTTGGGGTCAAGGGGTTTCCCTGTCAATGGGTGGATGAATGTTGTGCCACTTTGAGAGGGTCGCAGTGCTAGGGCGGGTGGAGGCAGCTGAGCAAGCTCACTGGTGAGCAGCCGTTCATCAACAGAATGAGACTGTGTTAGTAAGGGGGATTCCAGTGGTGGGGCTGAGCTGCCTTCCATGGTGCCCACAGACAGGAAGACTGTGGATTTTCGCCGCTCCTCAAGACGCTGCTCCCTGTCCTTGATGGCACCGGCAATTGCGGCAGCAAAATGGCCTTTGCCCTGCAGCAGACCCTCCGCTTGAGCTCGACTGCGCTCCTGTAGTAGCTGCTGCTGGTAATACTCTGCCCTGCTAGTATGGTGAGCTGCCAGTCGGCCTGTGGGTGAATGTTCCCTGGAGTGAACTGAAGCCAGTGCTAGCGAGGCTCGCTCTTGGGCATCCTCCACCTGCAGCTGCTTTACTAGTGGGCTCTTCCTGCGCTGGGGCTTGCTGGGTGATGGGGTGTACAGGCCCATGCTGAACTGGCCCACGTTAGCATAAGGGTTGTCAATAACACGTCCTTTGCGTTTGATTCTCTCTGGTGGGGTGGAGGCTTGGCCAGGCCGTGGGATGTCTGTGGGCTCTACAGAATGGTGGGAGTCTTGCAGGAGAATCATGGAACGGGCCTTCTTCTGTCGGTCTATGTGGGCACTGTGGCGAGGGGGTTCATACAGCTCAGCAGACATGGTTTGTGGTAGGCCATGCAGTCGAGTCTCTGAGCCTGGCTTAAAGCTGGAGCGGCCGGGGTCATGAACACGGCTCGGAGGAGGGGGTGGGCAGAAAGGTGGAGGTGGACCCATATCCAGGTAGTAAAGTGAGGGTGGAGGAGGTGGTGCTGTCTGAGGTGGAGGTGGGATGCTGTGACTGTCTCTCAGGGTGTCTGTCATTGAGGAGCTCCGTGGAAACCTGTGTTCCGCCGCCAGGGCAGACAGCCGGTCCTCCTCAGTAGCTCCTGTACAGAAAAGGACAGAACACCAAAAAGAACTTTTCCGCAAACACTGGACCACTGGTCTCAACAGTTATCCTCTTCTCCCATTATGTCTGACATTATAGCAACTGATTTAGTGATAAATGGAAATGAATCAAGGCAGTACTGAGACGACCAAATCCCTCCATATTAGTGGACAAGACACAAATGCAAAAATCTGTAAAAGAGGAAAGCTTACCGAAGGACTTGGTTCTGGACATGCCTTTGGGCAGCTGAATGTGAGCTTTTTCCAGTGCTGGGTGAAGAGGACCATGGAGAGCAAGACCTTGCCGCTCGAAAAGAGACTACACATGCACACATATGCACAAAGTTGTTAGAGCACAATTACATAACTTATAAAAATAAAAAAAAAAGTCTAGTGTTTTTCATGCTAAGTCATGGAAAACAGCTTAGTAGCATAATTGCAAACGTCTGTATGGTATCTCACACTGATTTCTGCTGGTGTAATTCGACGGCTGGTTGGTCGTTGCTTCACCGTGGCTGCTCTGTAGTCTGTCTCCACTTGCGGCCTCATTGCTGACTCCTGAGAGGCCAAAATTTCATCTAGCCTTTCTGTACCAATGCATGCACACACACACACCCACACAGACCAAAGTATAAACACATACAGACACACATATTACAGCTATATTCATGCCAGCCATGCCATCATATTCATTGTTATACACGTTAATGTTTTATAAGCACTGCACAATAACTGACAGTCTTTCATTCATGCCATGAGATTCATAAACGAGCATGAGATATAAACATATTTAAACTGCATTTCGGACATTCAAAAGGGTGGTCGTTTCTTGAGATAGTAGTCGTGATGCGAGCAGTAACACTAACGAAACAATTTAACAATGTCACAAATATGATAACTCACCTCCTCGTCTCCTCCTTGCAGATGCTTAGCATGGAATAAAGAAGAACACTGTTCTATTAAACTCTCACAGTAGTCAATAGTCAGTATTGCAGTGGAGAGTATAACAATGGGTCATATTTGCAGAGAATTATCATACTAATGTCATGTTTCAGATGTAAGATACCTTTCTAAAACAATTAGAGGGCAATTACTAGCATGTGTAGACCAATTACAGCATGCACACCAAAAAAGGCAGTGTATATAAAACCAGGAAAAGCTGCCCGAAGTAGAGAAGTCATGGTTGAAAGTTAAATCTGTAACTCCACTTAGACCTTAGAAACACCATCTGCAGCAGTAAAGCCATGTGAATGAAATATTCTGTACATGTGGATTTTGTTTTTAGAGGGATTCTAACAGTTTTAGTCCCGCCCATTGATGAAGCCTGTTCTTCTTGAAGTAAAAATTACTCAAAATAAGTGATTCATTGAGTGAAGCTATGCGAAATCACAACCAACAGCATGGCATCTTATTACTGCTACAATCATACATTTTATTATGTTTTCATTCATTGTTATATTTTTGTGAAAGGGTGTCAATGTGTGTGTCTTTATCTGTATGTTAGAATAGGAGGACAGATTGAGTGGAAAACACAGCTGATGTTTTGAACAGCCCAAATGGCAGAGGGAGAAAGATGACACAGTGTAGCATGCAAACAACAGCACGAGAGAGAAAGAGAGTAAGGGAAAGAAAGCCAGAAAGCGAGGAAAGTAAGACGGATATAGCTAGAGATTTGAGGAAACTGCCTCCAAATGTGTACAAGCAGGTGCATATATATGTATATGTAGTTGTATATATGTCTGCATATGTGTATGTGTGTGTGTGTGTCTTACCCAGCTCCTCAAGCTCAGCAGTCATGCTCTTGGACCTTGGCGTGAGCGTGGTGCTGGGCGCTCTCTTGGGTGGTGGTGGTGCTGTGGATGAAAGGCAGGGAGAAGATGAGGAGTAGTGGCGCATTGCCACCCACCTGTTTCCTACCTGAAACTGCCAACGCTTCTTGTGCACCTTCATTTCGCTCGGCTCGGCCAGACCTGACACCTTCTGTGTCCGAGCCACTTTATTCACACTGCGCTCTGACGCAAACTTCTTCATGTCTCTTGTGCTCTCTCTCTTTCTCTCTCTCACACACACACACACACACACACACACACACAAAACACAACACAGGTCACTCAGCTAGGCCCCTCGTGCGAGTCTGACTGCTAGCCATACCATTCCCCACCTCTCTCTCTCACATTCCAACCGTACACAGATACACTCCTCTTTTCACATCCCTTCATTCTCTCTGTTCGTCACTCCTCTTCTCTCGTTCTTCCCTTCTTTCCTCTGGACGCTCCCATTACCTCTCTCTGAGCTGAATGTGCCTTTAGCTCAGCGCTCATGCTGAGGTAACTCTGCCAACACTGCGCTCTACACACAGCCCTAATAAGGCAAAGCTAGAGAATACGCAGTGAACGACAAGAAAATGGATACAAAGTTCCAGAAGAAAAGATGCATTGCTTTCTCCGCTCCTTATTCGCTCCTAACAGAAACCTCACCGAACAGACATAGAGAAAGAGAGAGAGAATGAGGAAAGTAGAAAAAAGAGAAAAAAAGATAAAGAGAGAGAGCGAGAGAGGGAGAGAAATACCAAGGCTTGATGCAATGCTTAATTCAAACGTTCATTGTAGTAACCATGGCAACTCTGGCAGGAGCAAGGCCTGGGTTGATGCAGCTAAACTGCGAGAATCACTGTGTGTGTGTGTGTGTGTGTATGTTTGTGTTGGTCTGAGACACAAGCAATGACAAAGAGTGTAAAGTAATTCGAAAACTTAAATTGATAGTTATATAACACATGCACGTTGTCTTAATCAGCACCTCCCTATGCATCCTAAACCTTAGTAATAACACACAGTAATATCAGAGGTACAATAAAGCTGCTTTTCGAGTTATGTAGGCATTATACACTGATCAGCCATAACATTAAAACCACCCGCCTAATATTGTGTCTGCCCCCCTAGTGATGCTAAAACAGCTCTGACCTGTCTAGGCATGGACTCCACAAGCCTTACACAAGACCTCAAGCTGCGATGCACTGTGTGTTCTGACACGTTTCTGAAGCTCTTCTGTGGGACAGAGTAGCTCTTCTGTGGGATCGGACCAGACGGGCTAGCCTTCACTCACCACGTGCGTCAATATTCCTTGGGCGCCCATGACCCTGTCGCCGGTTCACCAGTTGTCCTTCCTTAGACCACTTTCAGTAGGTACTAAGCACTGCATACTGGGAACACCCTACAAGACCTGCCGTTTTGGAGATGCCCTGACCCAGTTGTCTAGCCATCACAATTTTCCCCCTGTCAAAGACCCTCAGATCCTTACGCTTGCCCATTTTTCCTGCTTCCAATACATCAAATTCCTGCGTAATATATCCCACCCCTTGACGTGCCATTGTAATGAGATAATCAATGCTCTAAACACAAGGAATCTCAATATACTCACAGCAGATTATGCTTCAGGAGTATGTTTGCAAACGAAGCACCGTCAAGCGATTTGTGATCGCAGAAAAATAATACAACAGGCAGAAATATTTGCCTAAAATCTCAAAAATCTCCTGGTACAGGTAACATTATTGGATGTTTTGTTCTGTGTGGCTCCACAAACACACACAGGTCAGAGATGGATCAGAAGTGTGTGGGAGTTGCAGAGGAAATGGTGGACATGGATACAGAATAGATTACTGTAGTAGATAGTAATAGTAGATACTGTCACATCAATGGAGGGAGGACACAAAACCACTACTGCGTCAAATTTCGAACCATTAAACTATAATGCCGCGTTTTCTTTTTCCCTATATGAGATCACATTAAAGCTGATACACCTTGCACTACCAGAGCATAAGGGACTTTGATAATAAAGAAGTGGGGGGTGGGATAGTAATAAAACTAGATGTCAGTAACAGTGTGTGTGTATACATATGGATGAGGCCTGCTGAGTCATCTTGGTTGCTACAAGAGAAAATCACTCATCAATTCAAATCTCCCTTCCAACATGACACTTGTTAGGCAACACTGTCACTCCTCCGTCCTGTTCCTCTGTGTGATGCAAGTACTACAGTCCTTCATTGAGTTGCTAACTCTCTTTTGATCATTTTGATCATTTTTTAAACATTATGCTAACTCTACAGAGACAAGGGCTGCGTCCAAAATCACGTTCTACCCTACTACGCAGTAGGCGAAAAACAGTACGCCAGAGGGGGATTATGTCCGAATTCTCAGTAGGCGAGAAATACCCGGATAGCGTACTGCTTCCCGCGAGATTTTGCAGTGTGCAACCGGTGGAGGAAAGAGAACGCAATTAAACAAACGAGACAACATTTATTCTACTTATTCATTAATTTCTTGAGGAACATGATCCAATGTTACATATCTGTCAGTGGCATAAGTATGAGAGAGGCCTTTAAGTGTTTAGAAGTTACCCTGGTTCCTTTATGACCTCGCAGACTATTACATGTCTTGCTCTTGGAGTGATCTTTGTTGGTCTCCACTCCTGTAGAGGGGAACAATGGTCTTGAATTTCCTCCATTTGTACACAATCTGTCTGACTGTGGATTTGTGGAGTCCAGAAACTTTAGAGATGGTTTTATAACCTTTTCCAGATGAGCATCAACAACTCTTTTTCTGAAGTTCTTTGTTCGTGCCCTGATACACTTCCATAAACATGTGTTGTGAAGATCAGAGTTTTATAGAACCCTGTTCTTTAACTAAAACACAGCGCTCACTCACACCTGATCATCCCACTGATTGAAAACCTGACTCTAATTTCACCTTCAAATGAAATGTTAATCCTAGAGGTTCACACACTTTTGCCACTCACAGATATGTAACATTGCATCATTTTCCTCTATAAATAAACGACCAAGATTATGTCTTTTAAATTAAATTCTGATTTACTGCTCTTGTTAACATAGACAAAATAATGGTCAATAAATGGCCTAAATCAACCAATGGTCTAAATGCTCCTAAGCTAACATTTGTGCACATATGAATGTACATCACATAAGAAGGAAATCACTCTTGTGACTGTTAGCCGAAGGTCATGAGTGCTTTATGGCAGCTTTTTTTTGTACACATACAGCTTGTATGTGTAAATTTTTTTGTACACAACAATATGTCCAGGTGGATATCTTGCAGCTGGTCAGTGGTAGAATAGCCTGTTTTAAGTGCCAGTAGTTATGAATGTAACAGGCTGCATTGGTAATAATGGTCAATAAATATTTATTTTAGGGATTTAATGTATATACTGTAATCATATGGATGAGGGCTGTATGTGTTCTGAATCTGGCAACTGACGGTGTTCATTGTTGTTAAACAGCTGCCCAGCTTGAACTTGGTGTAAATCCACAACTGTCAGGATTATTTTATAGTCCCCCAGCTCAAACATGCTTACTGTCAGGGTTCCACATATGAAAGTGTCAAAAGACAAATGTGTATGATATATGAAAAGTGTGAACTTGGCTCATGACAATGCCAGAGCATGGGTTGTTGGTGCGTAGCATATTAATTACAATACAAGTATTTTAATTTCTTTTTTTTAACATTGCGTATTATGAGATGTAGGGATAATACTATATGTAAGTTATAGTGTGTTGCTGTATACATCTATCCTCATGCATGTGAAGACATTCGGTAGACTAGCTGGGTGCTGTCAGGGAAACCATGGCAACCAGCAGTAAACTTGAGTCAGGAATGCCTGATAGTGACCAAAGTATAGTGATTTGTGTGTTACATATTCTGACTGTTTGGATCCAGGGTAAGAGGTTTCCACATGGGTGCATGCGCTCACACTAACACACGGCCTGAACAACACATGAACATGTACAGCAGCAGTGAGTCTCACCCTTTTTCCTGACCACATCTTCGGTTTCTGGTTTGCGTGTCACCGACACCACTTTCATCAGCAGATTGCTCCCGCCTTGCCGGATAAGAGACACCACCTGCTTATGGCCCACCTTCACGACGTTCACGCCGTTCACCTGCAACACCCAGATCATTGTTCTTACAATGTAACTTCTCCAGGTTCCATCAGCTGTCATGGCTCATCCATCAAGTTGCTCCTCATCCATGATGCTTTTATAAGAAAAGAGGTACCGAATTATAATCGTCCCCTTACCTCAATGAGGAAGTCACCTGTCCTTAGCCCCGACCTCCAGGCCACGCCCTCCACGTCAACAGACTCCAGGTATTGCAGTGCAGGGAAGGCAGGCGTGGGGGTAAACTCTTCAATGGGTGTCTCCGCTACACACACACACACACACACACACACACATACAGAAGATTTTTAATGCTAGTACAGTTACAGCAGCCTCTGGGAATCTAGTGTATACACATACGCACACACATCCCGATCATGTTGCTATAGCAATGGTCCTGATGTTTGGGGCATTGTTGAGGCTCAGTACATTAATTAAGATGGGACAGTCTGAAGCAACGATTAGCTGATAGAGAAAAACAGAGAGAGGGAGCGAATGGAAAACCTGACACCATGTGTGTAACAGATGGCTTTGGGAACTCATAACAACCTACCCATGATGATGCCACCACAAAGATGGGGCACACACTTCTACACACACATCACTCTCAGCCCCTGTTGGTGGTTATATTCTAAGAGTTATGACTAGTGCAGTGCTTCGCAGAGGGGCCCTGCAGGAGATCTTCAGGACACCTGGCATGTCCTTCTTGAACATTTGTGCATGTTTGTAAGGCAAAGTCTGCATTAGTGGCCTTACAAATTGGTGGATTGTGCTACCGTCTCAGGGTCAGTCTGCATTATCTCCAAACTCCTCTTTAGATGGCTCCTTGCCCAAGCCTGATCTGTAAACCTTTTATAGCAACACAATATAACCGTCCGTGTCTTGTAATGCAAATTTCTAGTCTTTGAAGAATAGTGCAGCACTGACTATTCTACGCTCACCGTCCACCTTATTAGGAACACCTGTACACCTGAACATCCAGCCAATCATGTGGCAGCAGCTCAATGCATAACAATCATCCTGATACAGGTCAGGAGCTTGGTCACATCAAACATCAGAACAGGCTGATTTGAGTATTTCTGTAACTGATGATCTCCTGTGATTTTTATACACGAACTGTCTTGTGCTGTCAGCCAAGAACAGGATTCTGATGCGTATTCATGAAATGTCCTTCAATTTCATGCTACTAAAGACAAACTCTCGGCATTTGCGCATGAATGATATACAAAAAAAAGAGTGTACGGTTGTATATACTACACGTTCACAACTTACTTGTATGACAGAGTAATCTATAAATTAAACATTTTCATGCAACTGACCACATGTGAGCCAGGTTCTCTGCTCCTCCCAGCATTTAGCTAATTTGCATATCAGTAATTTCCGGCTCACACAGAAAGTAATGGCTCATTAAAGACAAATTATAGTCTGAAATTCGATGTTCTATTAAAAGAAGTGCAGTCAATAGCTGAAATGTACCTGCAGTCAGAAACCCCAAGGTAGAAGGCACAGTGCTTTCTCCACTCCAGACTTGCCACTAACTGGTTGCACAGGCTTACTTAAAGGGGTTTTATATCAGCTCAGGAGCCATTCATCATCAGAAAATCTAAGTGGTCTTGAAAGGTGCGTTCTCTTCTCAGTGCTCAATTTGTCAGGTCCTCAAGAAAGGCTATTGATTTATTATTATTATTTATATAAAACATCTGTCTTGTACAGCCTACCTTGTCAATGCAGAAGGTCGACCTAGATATTTTCCATTTACATACTAATTTTGTTTTAAAGCAATCTTTATTTAAATTATTTGTAGACTTTACATGACTTATAATTTGTTGCTATGGAAACAGAAGAATTTTAAGTACCACATACATAAAAGTCAGGACAATTCACAGTTCTCCAGAACTTTTTTCCCCCACTGCTCTTCTTATTGCAGCACACTGTGCAGAGTTTGTACAACATACAAGGTTGAACATCTGCATTATTTTACTACCGTTTTCAAGTCGACTTTTCCTTTGATAAGTTTGCTACGTTGATGTGAATTTTGACATGTAACAATTTTAAGATCAAATACATGCATTTAAATGTTTTATAAATGAGGCCACAGGTGTTCCTAATAAAGTGGTCAGTGAGTATATACTGTTATACACATACACCTAGGGTGTATATTTTCATACCCCTAACCTGAGAATATACGTATCTGCCTATAAACCTCACAGAAAGCTGAGATTGTTTATCAGAGATTAAAAGATACTTTTGTGGAATGCTAATGATGAAGAATACAACATAAATTCAGTGTTGTTTCCTATGTTGGAAATGTTATTCTGCCTTTCCTCCTAGCTAAAAAAGGAAAAAAAGAAAAGAAAAAGTCACTCCTGTCTCGTGTGCTCCTGTGCAGTGCCGTCTTGTGGGAGGAATAGCAGTTATTTTTCTCTCTTCCTCCTGTGGGAATTGGGTCTTAGGAGTCTCACAGACTTCCTATCCAAATGTCACCTTGTGAAAGTGTGAAGAAATCTGTTGCTGTTCTGTGTAAGCTCACTGCTTCCTGTAATCGAGTAACTATAACTTTATTTACAGCAACATGTTACCAGAAGAATCATGTGAATCATATACTGTAGTTATATACGTTCAGACTGGACAGTGACAGGTTTCATTACTTCAGCTCAGTACTATAGAAGATTCATTGTGCTGGAGAAGAAAGTCAAAACAACAAAAATGAAGTCACTGTCCAATTATTTACAGACCTAGCAAGCCAGAACTCTAGCTACTGCTTTCGATTCTAGTAGCTTTCATGAACCTTTACAGGAAGAGGAAAAGTGCATCTGAGTAACCCGCCACAGACCACCTTCATGTACGGTGAGGTGATTGTGAAATTCAATGGAGGCTCCCAAATGGCGCAACAGAAACGAGTTTGACGTATTGTCAGGAGCTCTTTGGATGGAAGGGATGGCATAATCTCTACCCTGCCAATCAGAGTGACACGTGCATTTGTGAGCTCATGTATTGGAAATTGAGAAGAAAATCAGAGCTTGGTGAATGCTGTGTCAGCAACAGTAAAAACTGGATGCAGTGAAACACACAAATTAATTTTAAATACAAGGATATTCTTATATTGTCATTGTAATGTTGTTCAAAAGTGGAGTGTTAAAAAAAAAAAAACACCACCTGCATACATACAATGATACAGACAGCTAATGTAATTGCAAGATTCTGATAGTTCCTGTATATAAACACTATAAATCATATGATCTATGTGTGGAGTGTCTGAAACTGAGACTGCTTGTTAAATTTAGTGTCATGGCGAATCAACGTCAATGGGGCACCAATCAATCCATCGTGTCTTTGGGAGGAACGGTCAGTTTTTAGGGGGCAGTGGTGGCTTGGCGGTTAAGGGTCTGGATTACTGATCAGAAGGTCGGGGGTTCAAGACCCAGCACTGCCAAGCTGCCACTGTTGGGCCCTTGAGCAAGGCACTTAACCCTCTCTGATCCAGGGGCGCTGTATCATGGCTGACCCTGCGCGCTGACTCCTGACCCCTCTGACATGCTGGGGTATGCGAAGAAAAGAATTTCACTGTGTATATGTATATGTGACCAATAAAGTCTCATTATCATCATCATGAGAAGGATCTCCAAACAGACAAGGCATCTACACTACCTACTGTGCCACCATACCAGACTGCGCTTTATCTACACACTACCGGTCAAAAGTTTGGAAACACTCAACTGGAATGTTTCTCATGATCTTAAAAACCTTTTGATCTGAAGGTGTATGATTAAATGTTCGAAGTCGGTGTTGTAGACAAAAATATTATCGTACCAACATATTCATTTCCTTCATTAGACTAAAACTAACATTTTATTTACAAAAAAGTATTTTATTAAACGGCCGACTCGGAGCGAAATATTCCGAAAAGCCGCCGATAAGTGTCCAGCATAGGTGTGAACTCCTTTAATACTGATTAAAAAGCATCTCAGGGAAATTCCTCAAGAAATTCGATTGAGAAAATGCCAAGAATACATTTCTGGAATTTTGATGACTTTTTTATTATTCTAAAATGAGTGTGTCTAATCTTTTGACTGGTAGTGTGTGCAAATTCTGGCCATTAATTTAGTCGAGGATTCAGAGCTAAAAACCAAAGCAGCAGCGTGTCTAAGAGTCTGACACATTTTTAGATATGGCAACACATGTTGTATACTCTACATGTCAATCAAACAAGCAACAAGCAGCCTGGAGTGATAAGCAGCTTCATTGTACTGTGGTT